>NC_048298.1:148559972-148815134 GCF_013100865.1 Trachemys scripta elegans | reverse complement strand
CCCTGTTCCTTGTCCCCTAAATGCCCCCTCCCAAGCCCCCCCCCAACTGCCCCCCAGGACCCTACCCCCTACCTGTACCCTGACTGCCCAAAACTTTCTCCACTCCCCCCAAAAAGCCCCCCCCCCCCCGTTTCTTGACTGCCACCTCCAGAACCTTCCTGCCCCCTGGCCCCCTTACCCTGCTGCTCAGAACAGGGTGTTGGGCTCTGTGCGAGCCGGACACGTGGCTGAGCTCCCCAGCACAACAAAACCCGGTCCCTGGCCCTGCACAACAAAACCCGGTCCCTGGCCCGGACCGGGCTGCAGGGGAGAGCTGCCCTTGTATCAGCACAAAGTGCTCTCGCTCCCGTTTTGCTACGCTGCATGGCAGAAACCGCTCCCAGTTGCAAAAGGGGAGGGCTGCACTTTGTGCTGATACACTTGCTCAGAATGCAGGGCGGATCCGGCTCCTCTACAGCTGCTCTGGAGTCCAGCCCGGGACTTTCCTGCAGCCCTCCCAGCCGCTCGGTCTGCTCTGCCGTGGGAGGGGGGAAATCCCGGACATTGTGAGTGCTTTACAAATTCCCCCCGGACGCTATTTTTAGTACAAAAAAGAGGACATGTCCGGGTAAATCCGGACGAATGGTAACCCTACTCTCTAGTCAGGGGAAGGGGATGTGACGAAGTGCGGGGGTTTCTTGTTTTGTGTGGAGTTTCAATGGTTTGCATGCGGAGTGGGTGGGACTCAGTTTCTCTGGGTGTTACTGGTTTAACGAGGTGAGGGGAAAGGGAGTTTGTTTTGCAGAGGACCAGAGAGAGAACTTGGGGACCCAGCCGATGGCCTGGAGGATGGATACCCCAGCAACCGGTGACCTGGCGACCTGGTGACCCGGAGGCCCAGCTGAGGAGACGCAGCTGGTTCTGGCCAGTGGGCGGACAATGGGCTGCAGAGTGAGGACCCAGTGACCTAACCAGCCAGTTCCAGGCAGAGGACAGAAGCGAGGAGAGGAGGCCCCGGTTTACGACCCTGTTTACCTGCAGAGAAGACAATGGACATAGGCGGGGCCTGGGGCCGGTGATCTCAGATGCCCAGCTGGGAAGCAGGGGGGCTCTGGGCTGGAGAGGGGGAGCAGGCAGAGCCCACCTGGATGCAGAGAGACTGGGATGTGCTGGGCTGAGGAAGGCCAGGCCTGAGGCCCTGAGAGTTTCCTGTGCTGTGTTCAACTCTCAATAAACCCTCCTGTTTTATGCTGGCTGAGAGTCACTCCGGTCGATAGAGCAGGGTTGCGTCAACCCCTTCAGGGGTGGAGGCCCAGGGGGTCCAGAGCGAGTGGACTCCCTGAGGGGGCCCACGTTGAGAGACAGATGTGCTAAGGCTCAGAGAGGTGCGGCTCCAGGATGTGGAGGGGCCTGACCCCGAGAGAGAGTGGACCCCCGAGAAGGGCTGTCGCACTGAAAGGGGCACCCCCCCACAGACCGCACGGGACCAAAAGGGGGCACAATCTGTGAGTCCGTGACAGGGGCATAGCAATCCAGGGCACATAACGAAAACCTTTTCAGAAAAATCATTTAAAAATAACTGTAGTCAAAATCATGGACCAGAGTGTTTTCAGCTACTTCCTTACCCTTTTCTCTTAACTCTTTTCTGCAAATAATTTCTCACTGTGGAAGGATATTGCTATTATGTATTTGTATACATAAGAATGGCCATACTGGATCAGACCAAAGGTCCATCTAGCCCAGTATCCTGTCTTCCGACAGTGGCCAATGCCAGGTGCTTCAGAGGGAATAGAATAGGTAATCATCAACTGATCCATCCCCTGACGCCCATTCCCAGTTTCTGGCAAACAGAGGTTAGGGACACCATCTCTGCCCATCCTGACTAAAAGCCATCAATGAACCTATTCTCCATGTTTTTATCTAGTTTATATTTTAGCCCTGTTATAGTTTGGCCTTCACAACATCCTCTGGCAAAGAGTTCCGAAGGTTGACTGTGTGTTGTGTGAAGAAATACTTCCTTTTGTCCTGCCTATTAATTTCATTTGGTGACCTCTATTTCTTGTGTTATGAGAAGGAGTAAATACAAAAAGTGCCTTTGACACTTATTCAGAGCACAGTCATGAAATGGTGAGATCAGCATCCTCTTGCAACCTTCATAATCAGAAATACTCAATGACAAATGCCTTGCCCACAACTGCCAGCTCGTGGTGTATCCCTGCCTCCTCCAGAGTATAGCTAAAGAGATGAGTTTTGCAGTTTGCCCTGAAAGTCAACAGATACAGGCTTCTTTGGACCAAAGAGGGGGACAAACTAAAACTGAGAATGTCCTGCTCTCAGTTCTTTTCTTTCAATGGAGAAAGCTTCACCTTAATAAAATAAATAATAATATATGGAGATATCCTATCTCCTAGAACTGGAAGGGACCCCGAAAGGTCACTGAGTCCTGCCTTCACTAGCAGGACCAAGTACTGATTTTGCCCCAGATCCCTAGGTGGCCCCCTCAAGGGGTTTAGTAGGCCAATGCTCAAACCACTGAGCTATCCATCCCCCCAGACACTTTAAGTGTCTCTGCTGATCTAAAATGTAGAGGTATCACATGGGGAGAATGGGGGCCTCTCAGCTAGGCAGGTCCCAAAACATTTAGAGTTTTATAGGTCAAAACCAACACAAATAAACTCCATCTGGAAACTCCAGCAGGCAATTAATTCAGTTTATGCAGTACTGGTGTAATGTGCCTGTGGTTGAACACACAGCTTAGCAAAAGTCTGAGTTTCCAAATCGAGTCAAGTAGTGCCATGCAGCAAGGTCCAAATCCCAAAGAAATGGTTGCAATCTCCTAATCAAATGGAGATAACGGGGGAGGAAAAAAACCAGCCATCCTATCTTGCTCACCAGTCATACCTTAGTGATGGTGAAGGACAAAAAAATGTTATAAAAGTGCACCCAAATCATCAGTCAGTAGAAAAAATATTCTCCTTCAGATTTCTGTCAATAAAAATAAATCCTGCCACCTCACTCCTGTATAATGAATAACTTTTCTGATCAATTCAACCACATTGGATAAAGCAAAAGCATGTGCACTGGCTATTTCTACAGTATTGCCTTGCCAACCCCAAGAATGAGTCAGGCCACAAAAATCTTGAGAATGGCTTTAAAAGCACGATATTTTAAAAAACAGAATCTATTTGCATTTCCTTTTATTTTCCATCTGTTTTTTGAGACTCTAGGGTGTCATATTGTCAAGCTTTTCTCCTCAACATCAAGATCCAGAAGCTTACCTTTTAAACGAATGAATGTTCAGTCTCACATAATCACATGACTTGAGGAACTGAGACTTTCAGCAAAATAGCAAATATTGAGAGATTCATGAAGAAATCACAAGATACGTCAACAATGAGAAGTCCTTTAAATAAAGCTCTAGCTAATAAAGTTGCAAAGTGAATTGACAGTCATTAGAATTCAGTATTACAACACTGTTGATAAGAATGGAAGCAGTTCATACCCCACTCTCTTTGCCTCTGAGCTCAGGAAGAAAACACTACATAAGGTCAAATTCCCAGGCATTTCTTTGCAAACATAATGACCAAAAATGTGCTTAAAAATTGAAATGAGAACTTGAATTCTGCAGAAAACATGAAATTTGGTGGCCACCTAAATGCATATTACAGCCAGATTCTTTGCAGTATGTATTTCCAGGGATCCTACTTCTTGCTTAATGAGTAATTGCAAAGAAAATAATTATAGGTATGTGTGACAGGGTACAATGGCTAATTCCCTGCTTAGACCTCACACAAGTGTACACTGTGGAATAACAAGGCAAGGCTGGGGAGTGAAGGCCCAATCAGGCCCTGGGGTGGGTAACACAACATCCTACAAAGCATCTACTTTGTGGTTTAGAAAGAAGGAAAAGGCCTTTGAGAAGGAAAAACTGCATGCCAATGTTACAGACACTCTACTTCTGAAAACCCATTGTGACTGTGTATCTTTTGTTCTGATTAGTACAGTCTAGAACACTTACGAATAAAACCCGGAGGAGATTTGTTGAAAGACATTTCATTTTGAGATATCTGGGCCACTCCAACAGCTAACACTATATTAACTGTAATGCTAATAATCATATTTAGCACTTTCATAAAGCTCTGCCTCTTCAAAGCAGTTAACCAGCTATTAGTGAATATGATTTTAGCACCTTCCACATGTGGACCTCAAAGCGCTCAAACCTTAGTGAAGTGGCCTTATAATTTCCTTGTGATTTACAATAGGGCAGACATCTACTATTATCCCCAATGTACAGAGGGGGAAATGGAGGCAGAGAGAGTTGAAGTGACTTGGCCAAGGCTACAGAAGGAGGCAACATCAGAATCAGGAAGGGAACCCAGGTATTCAAATAGACTTTTGATTATGTATATACTCTCCAAGTTTGAACTACAAAGACTTACAGTGTTCAAAAGCTCTTCCTACTTTCACAAAAATGTCTATTTTCATTTGAAGTTTCTGTCTCAAGGACAACTGTTGAAAAGATGTCTACACTTCAAAGATCTCTGTCTGTTAGCATTAAACCATATTACTTATTATTCATATGAAATCCTCTGTAAAATCTTTGGTGATCAGTTATAATGTGAAAGTGGATTCTTTGGGTCTGATTCTCATTTTCACTAAGGCTCTTTTACACTGCTCCAGCAACTGCTGAAGCAGTATAACAAGGCCTTAAAGTGGATATAAATTACATTTATGCTCATTTTATAGCTCCTTTACATTGCCAGAGAGGCATAAAGAATCTTAGTATAACTGAGATTCAGGCCCTGTGACTTTATATTTGACCAACTACATCCCTTGTGTTACTCCAGCAAAATCAGCAGCATTACACCCTGGAAGGATACAATCAAGAAGCTGCACCCAGCAGAGAACTATCTATGAAGGGAAGAAGAAAGCTGATCAAAACATAATGGATTTAAATACAATGGGTCAGACCCTCAACTGGATTAAATCAGTGAAGATCCAATGACTTCAATAAATGTAGAAACACTTTTGCTCCTAAAATACAATCAGTCAAGGAATATCAGCATTTTTCACTACAGCCCCTTCCATTTCCCGAACCCCCAGAACCCATTATCTTAATTTCTCTTAGTGAGGATATCTATTTCAGTTTATCCAAATGTACAAAGTATCCCTTTAGACATCTATCTGTCAGGCAGAAATTCATTAAAAAATAGAAAATAAAACAACTCTTATCAGAAGAATTTTTGGATCTCTGTGGACATCAATCAGTTAACTGAAATGAAATATTATACAGGAAAAAACTAAATACCATAAGTCCAATCCACTGTAAAATTTTACTATGTGTCTGCACTTGCCACTATCATGTGGAGAGTGACCTAACACTGGGGGCTAGGTTGAGTGGGGAGGGGGAGAAAGCTTCCATTGTATACATCCAAAGTTAAAAAAAAAAAGAGAGAGAGAGAGACAGAGAAAGATACACACACTGTGAAGAAGTCACGGATGTTCCAGGGAACAGTGCAACAGGAAAATGCTCAATGAGAAGTACACAAGCCAAAAAGAGATCTTAAATAGATCCATTGTCTCCCGGTCTGAAGCTTTTAAAAAGGCTAGAAATTAAAGTCTGTGCTGTGGGCACCCAGGCATTCTGCCCCTTCCTCAGGATATGCATGTTTGAATATAGTTTGTTGTGAGGAAAAACATTAAAGCTATATAGTCGGTTGAGGTAACAAAAGCAAGAGACAGACAAAGGTTACATAACTGGCTTTTTACATAAATATTACATCAAGAGAGAGTTTGTTTTCAGAGAAGGGAAAAAAAGCAACAACACACACAGACGAGAAATCAGTCCAGCCTCCTCTAATTCTCACCCCCTTTCCCATTTTAAAATTCGAGTACCTTAAGTGTTTTTTCTTTTTTCCATTAAAACATATATATGTTTATATATAACCAAAGCAGCCTTACACATTTCACAATAGTTTTTCTTATATTACCTGGAAAGTGCACCACATCATGGAGGGTCAAGAAAGTCTTATTTCAACGCAAGTTAAGGCACTAATAATTCTGGCTTGTTTAGCTGCAGCCTAGGGCAATTAGAAATGGCCATGGATGTTAAACTAACTCCCCTCTCAACAGTCTGAGAAGAGGGAAAAAAAAACTGTAAGTCTCCCCATCTGTTATTTCCTTTTTTTTTTTTTTTTTGGCTGTAGAAAAGTAAAATTATGCAAGAGCTCTTGAATGTAAAGGCTGTGTGTGCTTTTTCCCTTTTTGTCTCTGTGTACATGGTATGTGATGTTGCGTAACTGAGTACAGAGTGGGCGGTTAGCGTTTACTATTGATTTACACTACTCCATATAATGAATTCAGAGCACTAAAAGAGAGAGAGAGACACACACACACACAGGGAAAGACGAGGGGGCGAGAGAGGGGTAGGGGGGTTCAAGAGAGGGCAGGGAAAGGATCCATTTGAAGGAAGAATTCCACCTGCCTAGAACAACAATGTTCATTTTCCAACGTTTCTGTTCTATTGCTCTTTGTTTAGGTCTTTGGGAGAATGGATGTGTGGCCCAGCCCTGACACAATGACCATAAACCCATGCCTAGTGTGTGTCTAATGTGAGCACCCCAACCGCCATCCCCCATTATGCAAGACTGGGAATATTATTAATTAATTATTATTATTATTATTATTTTGTATTGCAGTAGCACCCAGAGGCCACAGTCAAGAGTGGCGCCAGTTCTGGTAGGCATACAAACATAGAGGAAGACCCAGGTTCTGCCACAGAGCTTACAATCAGTCATGAAGATGAAGCCAAGGCATTATACATTGCATAATACATCAACTGTAGATTTATACCAGTGGTTCTCAACCTATTTACCGTTGTGGGCCCCATCCAATACCAGCTGTATGGCCCTGAGGATGTCACATGGGCCGTGGCTCTGCGCTGATCGGGCCCCAAGCAGCCTATAGGCCGCAGGTTGACTTATACCCACTACAAGAAGGGCTGCAAGGATATTAAAGTCACCAGTTGTACACTTGTACGCTGCTCCATGCATATTTGTTTGGTTTTTATTGGGGATGGGGGAGAACTTGACATTCTGATTACCCCCTCCCCGCACACCTACTGCCTCTTTCACTTGCTGGGATCTTCCCACTCTCATACCCCATATTCTGAAAGATGCACTTGGGTACCCAGACCTCTATCACCCTATAATGACATGCATGGTAAGTCAAGTCCTTCTAACAGCAGGTGAAATCCTCCCTTCCCCATCCTCCCTACTGCTCAGTGCTCTCATTTCCAAGTTGTGAAATCCATCCCTTCATTTGAGATGTGTGACAGGCGTTATTGCAGTCCTGGGGCCCCAAATGCCCTACCTGACATAAGAGCTGTAAAACAGAGTCAACTGCTCTATAGGAGAAAGACACAAAACTGACCACCTGGCCATTCATTGATTTATTTCCTGGGGTTTATGGACTATGCAAAAAAAGCCAGTCTCTTTCTTTGGCACTTCAATATCACTGCTAAATCCTTACAGTGAAGATACATACCGAATTATACTCAGAAGGGGACTGGATAGCTCAATGGGTTATAAAGCTTCTTACTAAGTCACCAGCTGAGACCCAGTCCTGGTTAGTAGTGACTGTAAGCTGTTCTGAGCTGACTGCTATTTGAGGTGCTATGTGAAATAAGTTTGGTCCTGAGTCCAGTCCCCAGTGAACAAGTGAACACATCACAAAAACTGCCAAGAGCACTAATTGGCTCCCTTGTTAACATGGTCTCAACAGAGACACAGAGCATGCAAACTGTAAAGAGAATGAACTACCAGCATTTTTTGAGCTTGTACAGGCCCTTCACAGGGCAATGCTGGGGAAGAATGCACTGCCACTGCGTATTCTGGTAATGGATAAAGCACTTTAGTCTCCAGGTCTCACAATCAGGCTTGCAAAATTCAAGAAACAAACCAATCCTTATCATCACCGACTTGGTTAACCTGTTGTGAGGAAAAGCCACAGGTGGTGCCCAGTTATGCACACAACAACATTTCTGACATCAGTTAATGAGCTATATTTGCATGTGTTTTCTCCAGGGATTTTTCTGTGACCTGGTGTGAGGCACAAGTAGGGGTATTGCTCTGTAAGGCTCTAGTACTCTTCATTGTCTATGCACATGAATATTCTTCTCCTATGGCACACCCACCAAGGGCAGGGATTTATTCTGTTATATACTCTGGAAGTCAGTGAAAGGGGAAATCACTATGGGCAATCCAAATTGCATAAGCTGAGATACAAGTTGCCTGATACAGAACACCTCTGTAAAGAAATGAGAGATAATATCAAGCTATTTATTAATTAATTATTATTATTATTATTAGCCTGATCCTTCAAGCCATTCATGTGTGATCTGCCATTCACTTTCTTGTTGAAGTTCCCTATGGTCTGCTCCAGCTCCCATTGAACTGAGTGGCAACACTCCCCTTGACTTCAACAGGAGCACAACAGAGTAAGACACATTCCTCTGCCCAAAAGAGCTTACAGCCTCAGCATATATATAGTCTTTTACCTGTTTAAAGAACATTATTTAATTAATCCTTCCCACAAAATAAGATTGGGGGAATTTGAATACAGGGTGTATGTTCAGGTCCATCAAGACTAATACTAACTACCCACTACTGTCCATCCTGGATTTCTCTCTGTCAGTACATTAGATAGATTAGATAGGGATGGGGAGAAAGATAGCACACTTCTCCCACCCTCACTCACACATGCTCATTCATTTTGTTGTCTGTTGGGCAGGGCAAAATGCACTGAAATTCCTCTGGAAGAGGTCTGCTCAAAAAGTCACAAGCTTCCTGTTTAACTCTCTGAATTGTTTTAAAATGAAACTGATCCTTACAAAACTAAAGAGAAAGTTATTTGTAAGGGAGTAATAAGGCATACAATTTGCATTAGGCACACAGATTAAAATAAAGTGGGCTGATAAAAAAGGTGTATTAAGGTGCATTTCCTTTTTTGAATAGGAGAATGCTAATGAAAGGAATGACCTATGGAGGACATAAACACTACCTCATAGTCAATGGGTCATTGGCAAAAGTTTTGACAAAGAAGCTCTCAGTGATGCCTTGTAGGATGACTGTTTCTGGCAGGTTGAACTGGAGTAGTAAAAACCTAGCAAACAATGTAACAGCTTCACCATCCCATATTGGTTATGTGTGTCAAGGTTTAGGCCAAACACTTCAGTATGATTTCGGTACTTAAAAGTTTGGACGCAGCATCTAATCTTATGAGATGTTGCCATCTCATGTCCAGGAGAGATGTAGTGGGAGGAAAGAAGAACACATACACTGAGACAAATTCAGCTCTGGACTCAATGAGGTCAATTCCAAGTGAGAGGTATTATGCCTGCTTCACCAGCAGTGAACTTGGCCCAGAATGCGTAGGTGTATTATATCTAGAGATGAGTACTGAGTTGTAAATTTGAGATACAGATCAGGATCTAAACTTGACCAAAAATGTGGGGGTTCATACCCTATACAGTTCAGATCCATCTCTAATATAGTTTATGGGTGGAGAGCTATTGATCTAGCTATGGCAAAGCTAGACAACAAGTTTCCAATATGACCAACCTGTTTTCAGTTGTTCCTAACTTTTTGAAAGTTTTGCCCCCTGGACTGCAATTTTCTAGACCTGGTCGCTGCCTAAATGTAAAATTTTGAGGAAGGCTTGAACAAAGTTCATTTGTTTTTGCATATAAAAAGAGTGAAAAATTTAACTTTACCCATTATACAGTACTTTATTGCAAACTTGTTTTAAACATCTGTAGTACCAAAGCAGGTGGGATCAGTGGGTAGAAAGATGAACTTTGCCAGGAGCCCTGCCTCACTGAGTGTGCATTGGCTCACACAGTTGAGAATGTTATATACCAAGGGCAAATGGTTTTCCACAACAATGAAAACTTTCGGTAGGATGTTCAATAGTGCTTGGGCTTGGCGTACTCCTAGTGAAGTCAATGGGAGTAGGATCGGGCCTTAAATGAATCAAGGGCTCCTGTCTCACTGAGAAGCTATGAAATGAGGGAAGCAGCTAAACGCAGACATCCTTGTCTCACAGAACGCACTCCTCGTGTGCATACGACATTCTGGGATGGAAGGAGGGGGCCTAGGTAAATAATAATTCCAGATTCTGAACTTTTCTTTTCTTCTTTTTTAAAACCTAAGAAATCTCATTAAAAAAACAACAACACATTAACAGTTGCATGGTTAAGTACTCAGAAGTCATGAAATCCAAAAGTTAAGTTTGCACATTCAAACTTAAACTGCCCTCTTGTGCATATGTATTATGGTACAGCCTTTAATTTCGCCGATAATAGAGTATGACCATTTTTTCTGCAGCCTTAGATACATATGAATAACATAATTTCCACTAATGTTTTTTGTTTGTTTGTTTTTGTAGCTGTTTGTTTGGATTTGATATACTTAGAGTAATATGTGAATAGAATCTGAGTGTATCTAAGGATGCAGAAAAGAAGTATGATATTTTATTATTAGAAATAATATGTAGTCCTGTAATTAAAGACTGAATTATTAGGTATATGTACTAGGGACGGAGTTAAGTTTATAAGCAACTTTAACTCTGGCATTTCCTGACTTTGAGGGCTTACTTGCACAATCTTAACATTCTCTTAATATAGGGTTTGTCTTTTAATGGAAAAGAAGTCCAGGGATTCTCAAACTTCATTGCACCACGACCCCCTTCTGACAACAAAAATTATGACAGGAGCCCAAGAAGAGGGACTGAAGCCTGAGCTGGAGCCCCACAGCCCCTAGATGGGGAGGGGCAAAGGCCAAGCCCAAGGGCCTGTAACCTGAGTCCTGCTGCCCTAAGGCTGAAGCCGAAGCCTGAGTCCCACTCCCCAGGGCTGAAGCCTTTGGGCCTCGGCCCCAAGTGGTTCAGCTTGGGCTTGGGCTTGGGCTCGGGCTTTGGCTTTGGCCCCAGGCGGCAGGGCTCAGGCTTTGCCCTGGGCCCCAGCAAGTCTAAACACCAGCCCTGGCGATCCCATTAAAACAGGGTCGTGACCCACTTTGGGGTCCCGACCCACAGTTTGAGAGCCGCTAGATAAACGGAAGGGACAAGTGTAGTGCTAGGCTGCTGTGGGCAGACAGTGACAAAATGAATAGTACAGAACAGAAATAATGGCAACAGAAAAATAACTATGGAGATATACAGCAACTGTTTCTGCTACTGAGAGTCACTAGAACCTTTTACACACAAATATTAAAACTGTTTTCATTACAGTGATGTAGCTGGCAATAAATATGCTGTACTTTGCTATTTACCTTTATTTTCCTCCCACGGGCTTCTCTGTTTCATATGAACTTCCCAGGCGCCACCATTTTGGAAACTACCATGACACAGCAGAAGCTATTAAAAAAAATCACACCATGTGTAATGGTATGGTTTATAATGGCTGATACACACTGACACATTTCCAAGATGGTTGTAGCCAAAACGAAATGCAGTGCAATTGGCAGAGACTCAGAAAAGAAGGTCCAAGAATACTAGCAGAGAACTTAGAGTCAGGAAAGTGTCTCTGGATATTATGGCCAATCCTGCCAGAATCACTATAATCGAGGCTGTGTCAGTGTTTCCATTATAAACCTCATTGTTTAAGACTTCATAACTCAGCTGTAATGATCTGATCTGTAATGAGATGAAACACAACATGAACGTGGTCTCAGACCGGGTCAAGGCTTTTTAAAATTTTTCTTTGCAAATATAGAAAACACCACAGTTCAATCCCTTTATACGGGTTTTTTTGAGTGCTGGAGAAGGAGGGAAAGAGGGAAGTCGCAAATAACATTTGGAAACCAAGATAAATGGTCTTGGTACTTGGTACTTTGTTAGGATAACGTACACGCCAGACTCTGAAACTGTACTGTGAGTGACCTGTAACTAAGGGCCCAATGCAACTCCCGTCCCAGTCAATGGAAAGACATTCTGATGACTTCACTCAGACTCAGATTGGTTCCTATGGGGGGAGTTCTATTTTGAAAATCAATATACCTGTTAAAAATAACTGGATAACACTGTAGTAAGTAGTTATGGATTAACTGGTACATAGCAGCGATGGCCCCAAAATTAAGGGATGTTTGGACCCAGCGTTTTGGTGCTTTCCCATATATTGTGGGCCAGATTCTCAGCTGGTGAAAATCAGCATTGCTCCATTGACTTCCTTGGAGCTGTGCTCACTTATACCAGCTCAAAATCTGGCCATATGAGTTTTAAACATTTTATGGATCTGTAGTTTTACAGCTGCAAAAATGAGACCAGGAGGACTTGTAAGAACTTTCTGGGTCATTAATAGTTGTTAGGAGTCTCTAAAATACTACATCTTACAAGAAATGTAACAAATTGATATGGTATCCCTTTAATGCTACTCCTAAAATAGACAATGAAAACTATGTAATACAGTCCCACTAACTCAAAATACAGGCAGAAAACATGTTCTCTACCCTTTTTGCTAGCTTGAGGAAGTACTATAGTATCATAATTTGCACTTGTCCTAACAGTTGGACCATGCTGCCAATATCCAGTCCTGACTTCCCCATAGTGATTGTCCATATTCAGACTTTTCATAGAATATCAGGGTTAGAAGGGATCTCAGGAGGTCATCTGGTCCAACCACCTGCTCAAAGCAGGACCAATCCCCAACTAAATCATCCCAGCCAGGGCTTTGTCAAGCCTGACCTTAAAAACCTCTAAGGAAGGAGATTCCACCACCTCCCTAGGTAACCCATTCCAGTGCTTCACCACCCTCCTAGTGAAAAAGTTTTTCCTAATATCCAGCCTAAACCTCCCCCACTGCAACTATCAAATCCCCCCTTCTCTTCTGCAGACTAAACAATCCCAGTTCCCTCAGCCTCTCCTCAGTCATGTGCTCCAGCCCCCTAATCATTTTTGTTGCCCTCCGCTGGACTCTTTCCAAATTTTCCACATCCTTCTTGTAGTGTGGGGCCCAAATCTGGACACAGAACTCCAGATGAGGCCTCACCAATGTCGAATAGAGGGGAATGATCACGTCCCTCAATCTGCTGGCAATGCCCCTACTTATACAGCCCAAAATGCCGTTAGCTCTCTTGGCATCAAGAACACACTGTTGGTGCAAACCTTCTCTGCTTTCCATTCAAGTAATCAAAAGTACTGTATAAATAGCAATTAAGCCTCACAACTAGCCTGTGAGATGTGCATTGTAATACTCACTGAACACAGAGGGAAATGGCTATCTTCAAACTTGGCTGCCTAAAGTTAGGCACACAAATACATATTTACTCACTAAGGACAACATTTTCAAAAGCACCTAAATCCCATTGAAAGTTAGGCTCCTAAGTCACTTAGGACCATATTTTCAAAGGTACTTAGGCACCTAAAGATGCAGATAGGTGTCTAAGCACTTTTAAAAATCCCACTAGGCACCTATTTGCATCTTTAGGCACCAAAATACCTTTGAAAATATGGCCCTTGGACACTTTTGAAAATCTGACCCTAAATCAGCATTAACATTAGATGACTAATATGGGTATGTAAGTGTCAAAATACACATCTGGATACTTAACTATAGGCACACAAGTTTGAAAACTGTGTCCTTAAGTGATTTACACAAGGCCAGATAGCAATTCAGCAGTAGAATCCAGAACAGAACCCAGGAGTCCTGAGTTCTTCCAGTTCTTTTACTTTTACTACTAAACACTCCCCTTAGTACACTGGCCTGCAAAATGTAACGTTAAGGGGAGCTGAGCGTGTCCTCAAGAAGGGACGAATAGGCCCCAGTTGGTGGTGTGACATATTATACCATAAACGTTTCAATGCCTACACACAAGGGGTCGAATGTTACTAAGGGATTGCCAGCCTTGTTTGAATTTCCTGGGTTTTTTCTTTTTCTTACACCCTTAATGTTGCTTATACTCTGAGTGTGTGTGTATGTTGGTGTTTATTTCTATTCTGCTTCATTATTCAGTTAGTCCAACTAGAGAAAACTGAAGATACTCATCAGCTAATAGGGCCTGTTTGAAAACAATTAAAAAGTTACAAATAGATGGGCTGCTTGCTTATAGTATATAACAGGGGTAGGCAACCTATGGCATGCGTGCCGAAGGCGGCATGAGAGCTGATTTTCAGTGGCACTCACACTGCCCGGGTCCTGACCACCGGTCCGGGCGGCTCTGCATTTTAATTTAATTTTAAATGAAGCTTCTTAAACATTTTTAAAAACGTATTTACTTTACATACAACAATCGTTTAGTTATATATTATAGGCTTACAGAAAGAGATATTCTAAAAACGTTAAAATGTATTACTGGCATGCGAAACCTTAAATTAGAGTGAATAAATGAAGACTCGGCATACCACTTCTGAAAGGTTGCTGACCCCTGGTATATAATAATAATTAATAATTTGCATTTTTGTATCTTTTGCTCCTCAAGGATCTCAAAGCACTTTGAAAACATTAAGAGCCATATTCTAACTTATCTATTCACCTTGGGTAGTACCTTACTCCATCAGTAGTCCCAATGAGCTCAAAGTGACTACTTACAGAGTAAGGCATTATTCAACTCCATCCCTGTGAGAAAACTATTATCAATTCTATTTTATAAATGGGGAAACAAACACAGAGAAATCAAGTGATGTGGCCAAGGTCAGTGATGGAAGCAGAACTCAGGAGACTTGGCTGCCAGTCCCCTTCTCAAGCCATGTTACACTGCCTCTTTGACTATCATATTTACTGTAGAAAAGAAAAACAAAGCTTGCTATTGACAATATTCTGGAAATCCCCAGCAATTCCAAGCTCTCCCAATGTCTTAATAGAAACACCAAGGAAGACAAATTTTCTGCCTTTTCAGATCAACTTGAATATAGACATTGAGAAATATTTCAATCTAATAAGATTAGGACCCTCTTGTGTGAGGCAGAACCCACAAGCAAACCAGGTCAGCTGCACTAACTTACCCTTCCCACAGAGTCTGCAGTGACTCAGGCTTCAGGCATGTAGCAGCAGCCTATCACTGAGGAGAGCCTGAGTCAGATGATCTCCAGGCTCAGGTACTTCCCCAGCCCCGCCAGAGCTGAGGATCAGTTTGTGCAACATCACTACTTGGCCAGGAACCCTCCTGCTGCCTCACAATGTACCAGTCTCTCCGGACTCCCAGCCTGATCCAGTTCCTGCCCCAGTCTTGCCTGAACCACTGTTCCAGTTTTGTCCTTGCCCTACCTTGAGCTTGCTCCAACCATGTTACTCCTTCACCCTTTGGCCTGTATCTGGACTCTGGCTACAGTACTGATTTGGCTTGCTCACTGACTTTCACTACCCAGCATTGACCCTTGGCTTGCATCTGGACTCCGTCTATGGTACTGATACTTGCTCGTCTACAGACTCTGATCTCAGTTCTGACAGGGGTTGCCAGGTGTTTGGTTTACAACTTTAACACCTAACCAAAAAGGGACCCTGGCAGCTCCTGTCACCAACGCTGACTGGGCTGTTAAATGTCCGGACAGCAGAGTAGCGGGGCTAAGGCAGGCTCTCTGCCTGCCATGGCTCCGCGTAGTTCCCAGAAGCAGCTGTATGTCCCCTCTCCGACTCTTACGCATAGGGGCAGTCAGGGGGCTCCTCACGCTGTCCCGCCCCAAGCCTCGGCTCCACAGCTCCTATTGGCTGGGAACCACAGTCAATGGGAGCTGTGAGGGCAGCGCCTGCAGATGGGGCAGTGCACAGAGCCACCTGGCCGCGCCTCCGCGTAGGAGCCGGAGAGGGTGTCATGCCGCTGCTTCCAGGAGCTGCTTCGGGTAAGCACCGCCTGGAGCCTGCACTCCTGACCCCCTCCTGTGCCCCAACCCCTTGCCCCAGCCCTGATCCCCCTCCCGCCCTCTGAACTCCTTGGTCCCAGCCAGAGCACCCTCCTGCACCCCAAGTCCCTCATCCCCACCCCCACCCCAGAGTCTGCACCCCCAGTTGGAGCCCTCACACACAACCCGCACCCCACCCCCCTGCCCCAGCTTGGAGCCCCCTCCTGCACTCCAAACCCCTCAGCCCCAGCCCAGATCCCCCTCCTGCACACCAAATCCCTCATCCCTGGCCCCACACCAGAGCCCGCACCCCCAGCTGGAGCCCTCATTCCCTCCCGCATCCCAACCCAATGCCTCAGCCTGGAGCCCACTCCTGCACCCTGAACTCCTCTTTTCTGGCCCCACCCTGGAGCCTGCACCCCAGCTGGAGCCCTCACCCCCTCCCACACACCATCCCCCGTGAGCCAGCCCAGTGAAAGTGAGTGAGTGAGTGAGTGTGGTGTGAGCGAGCAATAGAGGGCGGGGGGATGGAGTGAGTGGGGGGCCTCAGTGAAGGAGCAGGGTGTTTGGTTTTGTGCACCCTGAGTTTGAGTAGAAAATTGGCAACCCTAGTTCTGACCCCGGCCTGTCCCTGGATGTCAATTCCACCGCTACCCTCAGCCCAGTCCCCATCCTACTAGGCCTAACTATTGGGAGACAGCACCTGACATCTTGTTTCTAAATATATATATCACTATAACCACAGAATAGACTAGTCAAAACTAGATTGTCTGACAGGGCTAAATGGACTAAAGAAAAAAAAAAAAAAACGATTTTCACCAGTAAAAGCAGACGCAATGTGATTAACAAATGGGAGACAAAGATGTGCATGCTCTCTCTCTCTCTCTCTTTTACACACACACACACACACACACACACACACACACACACACACCATTAGCCATGATTAATTTTTTTCCTTGTACTTTAAAATCTTTCCTCATTCATTGCCCCCCAAGCTCATTTGCAGAGACAGGCAGAAATGAAGCAAAGCAGACCTGGCCAGCACCAGAAGAAACAAAGTTGACAATCATGCATGTGGCTCACTATAGAAATAGAAATTGGACGTAGTGTGTGCTAGATGGAATGGTTCCCCTTCCACTGAATCTGGGTCAAGATTTTTACATTTACTTATTTTAGGGGAAAATTACATATTTGTACCTTGCTTCCACCTTCTTTCATCACCCCCAAAAAGATCATGCAAAAACTTTTATCACGCAAATAATTAAAGGCAATAACTCTTCCTGCTTAAATGCTCTTGATAGTGGAGAGAGAGAGGTTATTTTCTTACCTTACACTATGCCTTCTGAAATCTGACAGTGTCACCCAGGCAATCATTTCAATGTCAGCTACTCTTTTATTATATGGAATACAAGTAATAATGAAACTGTGCTGATCTGCTTGCTTTCACTCTATATAGTGTCTATATTTATACACTTATGCTTCTATTTGAATCTATATTTATCTGCTCTATCTGCCTACAGTGCATCTGTTTCTCTACACACATACATAATATATATATATACACACACACAAAATTATGTGTGTGTGTGTATATATATATATAAACACATGCTGATACACCCAAGAATATGCATGAATGTACTGTATGCTCATGAATTTCCATCAGCAACAGCACAGGCGTATAAATATAAACATGTGCAAAATATATATAACACATGCATTATAGAAATGTATATAAACACACAGAGCAATACACAGCTGAATACTGGGGGTCTGAATAAGTCTTCATGGTCGCTGGCCTTTGGAAGCTTTGTTAGCTACTGGACTACAGAATCAAAGGCCTTGTCTACATTGAGTTTTCCTTACGTTTCTCCACTGTTGTAGCTCTGCTGGTGGTAGCAGTGCTGGGAACATCCGTGTATAGCAAGCATTTGCACCCACCAGTGTTTTTACTGCCATGCCACACAGACTTGCCCTGAGGATGCCTGGGTGACACAGTAGTTAAAAAGTTGAGTCTACACTAGCACTTCCACCATTGCTACCACTAGTGGAACTGCCCCCATGCTACAGCAGGAAATTTTGTGAAGACGATCAGTAGAAAGCAGCCACCGAGACTGATTCTGAGTCCAAGAGGGTGGTACCCCATGATGAGAGACCAAGGGATGACTCCAGACCCAGGCTGATGAGGAATTTGGAAGGGACATTATGTCAGTAGCACATTTCCCTTAGGCCCTAACCACAAAGTGGGTTTTTCCCTTGCCAACTCACCTTCTGTTAGACAAGGTGTTAGAAAGGGGTCTCACTCAAGCAGTAATAAAAGAACCTTCATGAGAGGGTATTTCCTCCAGGACTTCAATGATAACAGGGCCCACCAGCCCCAAAACAACAATAGAAAGGAATCACGGTTGCATGCTATGCTGCTTCCCTGGGTTACCCAGGGTTGTGAGGCAGCTCACCACTACCTTCCCTTAGTGGAAAGAGTCTTGTCTGTGCCTACTATAGATTAGCTCCCTGAAACCACCAGCTTCTGGCAATACAAGCACTGCCTTCCAGGCCTCCACAGACCTTGCTCTCTCAGTACAGGTTAGCAATAGGCACACACTACCCGCCCGAGTCTTCCAAGCACTCCCTGTAGCATCCAGCCCCCGATCCACAGAACTATCATAGAATTACCAGGCCTGCTATTCCCTGAGGAACAGTACATCACAGCTTACCTGTTATACCTCACAAAACTGCTCTGCTGAACACACCGCATGTAGATATATTTATAGTGGAAACAAGAACAAGTATATTATCAAAGAACAGAGATTCAAGTGATAGTAAGAATATTAGAAACAAATGCTTATATATAAAACAAAATTGTAACTTGCTTCCTCGACACAAAATTTAACTCGCGTTATCCTCCAGTCTAAAGAAGCTAATCTGACCCAAAGTTCTCTCCAGCATTTTCAACCAAGGCCAGCAGAGATCCTGTTTTTCATTAAACAAACTCACTTACTTCCTTGGTGAAGGATGCCAGGGTATTTTTTTGCACCCCTAAGTAGACCAGCATGGATCTTTGATGTGCACTTCAAGTTAGGGTCCCCCTCTTTCCCCCGTGGTGTACCACTTCCAGATAATTTCCTCACTTTGAAGATTTCACAATCCTTCATTAGCATTACATTCAGACTGGTTAGTGAAGGCCCGCTGTGAACCATACAATACTTAATTTACATGTGAACAGGCAGATAAACAAACATTTCTTGCCTGAAAGAAAATCTGTTTTTCCCATTTGCTGGTCACCAGTCCCTAGACAGAGACCTTAGGGACATGATTTTCAGTGTATATACATAACTCCTTACATAATATCCATACATACATTTTGCATCGATACTGATGACCAGTGTGACACTGGCTTTTATTAGAGATCTCACATGACCCCTTCTGGTGAACCAGAATATAAATACCAGGCCCAAGAGGTTCCTGTTACCCTTCTGTACCCCTTATGCCTGCTGCCAGTGGGCATCAAGAGTTCCCTGAGTCACACACAGGACTCTCCATGATTTTGTGAGAGGGAGGTGGGCAAGAGCACCGTATGCAGCCCTGTTGCACTCAAGATACGGAAGAATTACAAGTTGCTGCACAGTCCTGTGAAGATCTCCATTTCAAGAGCTACATCTTGGCTTCCCAACTACTTAAAAGTCATTGAAAACTGAGGTTACAGACTCAATATGTAACTCCTGGCTTTTCCAGGAGTGGATAACCCTGATCCAATGATTTTTTTCCCCCTCTGAGTAGATCCTCAGAATACTCGATTTACAGGTAAAAGGGAATAAGATAGAAATGGCTAGATCCTACTGGGCACCAAAGACAGCTGCAAGACTCTGCCTTCACCCCAATCTGTACTTTATCAGCCTACTTAACTTTAAAGTCAGACAATGTAGAGATGTTAATAAAGATGTTTCTTCCCTTTTACTGCAGCAAAGAACTGCTTTCAATCCAGAAAGGACTGTACTCAGAATCCAGGGTATTAGGTATATAGCTTACACCTAGTGACCCTGAAGATTTTTCAAAGAATACAAACTTTTATAGCATGTTTAAAAACCCCAAACGTGATCTGAAATTTGCAGAGTCAAGAAAAAATAAAAATTAAGAAATAAAAAAAACAAACATAACTTAAAAAGACCTTAAAATATTTTTGGTGTAAATTACACAGGCTAGTGTGTGTAACTAAGATGGCAATACTATTTGTTAAATGAAAGATATTTACTTTTTTTTTTTTTTTTTACGTCTATGGCCTAATGTTCTATGTTAATTATTGGAAAACATCTCCTATAATAATTTTATAACAACCTAGTCTTTGACGATCCTGTCTGAAAGCAGTCTTTTCCCACATAATCTACAGACTATCTAAAGGTGCATATAAGAAATACCTTTTTATATCCTTTTCATGTACATAGAACCTACAGTCTTTCATTATTCTTTTCTTTCTTTATGATCTTGACAGTCCCAATTCTTGATCCTCATATTTGACTAAGGCTGCTAAATAGGGGTAAACTAAAGTCCTTCACACACTCAAGGACACATCTTAACTCACTGATTAATGTCTGATATAGCCAATTTAAGAGGTTTGGATGGCATACTTTACATTTTGCCATGGTAAAGTTTATTAATATTAAACAAAATAAACAAATTTCATAGTGCTTGAAAAACTCCCTCTCCTAGAAAAATAATAAGGGTTTAAAAGGAGGAAAAAGAGATGATCATTAGTTAGCATGCTACGTTAGTTCAGCACTATCAGCTAGGCACCACTATGAGAATACTAACAATTAGCTAATAATACTAGCTGTGTGATAACTGTAATGACTGGTCATTTGTACTATTTTTAGCTGTGGTCATATAATAACCAGTCTATTCATTTTGCCCCCAGCAGGTTGTTGTTTATTTTTTAGTGCATTTAAGAACACTGTTAAATTGAGAAATTTTATTTAATTATTCATTTTGCAACAGATGGATTACTAGGGTTGGTAACCCCGACCGGTTTCGCTGGGACTCTTGTGGAATCAGGCTCTATCTCCCGGAGGCGACTGAAGCCAAATCGGGAGATTTTAGGCTGCTAAAAGTCCGGAGGCGCAGCGGGACTAAGGCAGGCTCCCTGACTCCGCACCGCTCCCGGAAGCGGCCGGTGTGTCCCTACAGCCTGTGCGGGGGGGAGGGGGAAACAGGGTGTCAAGGGGTCTCCATGCACTGCCCCCGCCCCAAGTGCGGAACCGTGGCCAATGGGAGCTGCAGGGTCGGTGCCTACAGACAGGGAAAGTGCACTGAGCCCCTATCCTCTCCCAGGGGCTGCAGGGACATTCTGAATGCTTCCGGGAGCAGTGCGGGGCCAGGGCAGGCAGCCTTAGCCCCACTGCGCCACCGACTGGGAGCCGCTTAAGGTAAGCACCGCCCGGCTGGAGCCCGCACCCCAATCCCCCTGCCCGAGCCCTAAGCCCTTTCCTGGAGCCAGCACCCCAAACTCCCTCCTGCACCCCAACCCCCATCCCTGAGCCCCCTCCCGCACTCAAACTCCCTTCCAGAGTCTGCACCCCGCACCCCCTCCCGTAGGGTGACCAGACAGCAAATGTGAAAAATCGGGACGGGGGTGGGGGGTAATAGGAGTCTATATAAGAAAAAGACCCAAAAATCGGGACTGTCCCTATAAAATCGGGACATCTGGTCAACCTACCCTCCTGCACCCCAATCACCTGTCCCAGCCCTGAGCCCCCTCCTGTACTTAAACTCCCTCCCAGGGCTTGCATCCCGCACCCTCTCCTGCACCCCAACCCTCTGCCCCAGGTTCAGCCTGGAGCCCCCTCCCACACTCTGAACCCCTCAGCCCACAGCCCGCACCCCCTCCTGCACCTCAACCCCCTACGCCAGCCGGTGAAAGTGAGTGAGGGTTGTTAGAACAAAGGTCAACTATTTGCTTATTTTCCCAGCCGCTCCTCACATGCACGAAGCTGCCTTCCGCCTATACGTATACAAAACAATCAATCAAGGAAGTCCAACAGATGTATCTTGTTTACCCCTAGAAAGGAATTTAAAAATTCCATAGGTTAGCAGAATGTATACATGCTAAGTTGTTTGTTACTGTGTATAAAAAAAGCTTGCTCTGCGCTTGTAAGTTGTGTTCCTCCCTCTGGCAACAGTCGTGGGGGACACCCGCTCAGCTGACTGATCAATAAAGAACTTGAAGCTGTCTTCTAGACTCCCGTGCCTCCTTGGGGTAATTGGGCAGCTCCAGGGGGAAACGAGCCCATTTGGCTAACAATGGCGACTCAGCCGGGACTTCTCTCCCTGTAGAGGGCACTGACCGACGGCCGAGGGCAATTCCGAGGAGTGGCCACCTCGAGCTGTTGGTTTGCTCGGGCCTCGGATCGTCACAATTGTCCGGGGTGGCTGCGTCCTCTCTGAAGAGAGTTCTGAAGGACACGGAAGCAAGACGGCTTCAGAAGAAGGGGAAGTCTGACTGCCGGACGTGGCCACTTCGGGCGGTAAGTGCATTTACCTCCTGGGTTTGAGGAATAAAGCCCCCGAGGTGTGGGTTGGACGGTGGAAATCCCCTAGGCAGCCTGTATACAGGAAGGTATATTAACATCATTGTAGCTTTGTAAATGTCTTGTTGTGTTTTTGGTTAAAGGGTAAGCAAATAACGGCCAATGAGTAACGTCACTAACTCCACAAGTCCATGGGCCGTTTTTAACAATTATTGGGACTTGGAGCAACCTCAGGGATTACTCTTGTTTCTGGGAGGGGTAATCTTGTTTCTCCTCTTAATGGTGTGTTGGAAACCGAGATTGTAACTGATTAAGGGATCTGTGTGAAAGATGAATGAGTGCCGCTGACAGGTCTGAGGCTTAAGCTCACTTCAGCCACCCCAGGACTCCTGCGAGGGGAAACCTGGTGACCAGGATATCTTGATTGCAAGGGGGGTCAGCTGAACCTCGTGACCCAGAGGATATTTGAGTTAGAACTAGATCCCTACCCCTTCCCCCTCTTGATACCTCTGTCTCGGAAAACTCTGGGTAAAGCATAATGGGGTCCGGACAAAGCACCTTCTCCGGTACGCCCCTGAGATGTATGCTGGCTAACTGGAAGGTGTTTAGACGCCAGGCTGATTATGGAATTGTATTATGTAAAGACAATCTTGTAAAATTCTGTACTCTTGAATGGACAACATTCGGGGTGGAATGGCCCGAGGGAGGGACGCTCAAACCAGGGATTGTACAAGCTGTACATAGCATTGTGACCTGGGATGGGCATTCGGACCAATATCCCTATATAGATATTTGGCAGGACCTCGTAGCCAATCCTCCCCCATGGTTGCAGAAATGTAGATCACAAACTATTAAGACCTTAATGGCCCGTGCCCCTGTTAGGAAACCCTGTCCCCCTGTTAAGAAATCTTGTCCACAGGCTGTGATTCCCTCTGCCCCTGATCCTATGCCCCCTCCCCCTTTGTATCCCGGCCTCCCGGCTCTGGTACCCTCAATTGAAATCCCCACCCCCTCTTCGGAGGATAATGCCTCCACTAAAAAGGGTGGGCCAAGCCACCAGGGCTCTTCAAAACAGGAGTCTCCTCCAACCTCTCTGAGCTCCTCGGTGTCTGATCACACCAGAAGCAAGACTGGCCCCGTGACAGGTCAGAGCTCTGAGGGGCAGTGGAACGTGTCATTCAAATATCGCCCTGGGGACACTAAGATTACCCTTACTCGCTCGACGAGCGAAGGTAACCTGGTACACCAAGGGCCCCTGCATCGGAACTATTTGTGTCCACTGTGGAAGACTGTAGCCCCCGGTGGTGAGCTCACTATGATATATGTCCCCTTTACTACTAGTGATCTATATAATTGGAACAACAAAATTCCCCGTTCTCGGAAGATCCTGCCCCGCTAACAGCAGTATTTGAAACCTTAATCACGGCCCATAACCCTACCTGGGGCGACATGAGGGTCACTCTTAACACTCTATTAACCGTGGAAGAGAGGCGTTTAGTCCTCTCGAGGGCCCGCGAGTGGGTAGCTGAAACAGAGAGAGAGCCAAACATGGTGGCTGAGCAGCTGCCTGAAAGCCCTCCCAACTGGTCACATGACACGGCAGGCCGAGCCCGCCACGGCCGATACGCCACAGCTATAGTACAGGGGATGAAACGCTGCATTAGAAAAACCCCAAATTGGGCCAAATTATATAATATAAGACAGGAAAAGAATGAAAACCCCGCTGCTTTTTATGAGCAGCTTTGTAATACCTGTAAAAGATACACAGACCTCGATTCTGAGGATATCGGGAAACAGGTACTAATCCCCCTTTTTATTGGACAGTCCTATGAGGACATTAGAAAAAAGTTGCAGAAGTTGGAGGGGGCGTCGGGCAAAAATATAGAGGAACTTTTAGAAATTGCCATGAAAGTTTATGATCGAAGGGACGATGAGGAGCGGAAGAAAGGGGCCCGTGTTTTAGCCATGGCCCTAAGAGAAGGATATGAAGAAAGGGGGGACAAAGTTAAGGGACGACCAGGGCCACCGGGGAAGGGGCGGGGCCCCCGCCTGGGTCGAAATCAGTGCGCTATCTGTAGGGAAGAGGGGCACTGGAAGAATGAATGCCCCTGGCGACAGGCCATGGGAAAGGAACGTAAAGATAGGATCCCGTCCCTTCCCATCCTCTACAACAATACAGGATTTTCGGGGGAAGGATCTTCCCCATAGGAGGCCGGGGCACCCAGCGGCCCCTCCTGGCAGCGCAAGCTGCCAGCCTGGATCCCATGGTAAAAATTAAAGTGGAGGGCTGCCCAACTGAAGCCCTTATTGATACTGGGGCCACCCTTAGCTTGCTCCCCCTTAATAAGGCTCCCCGAGGTAGAGCTCGGGGACGTGCCATGGTCCAGGGGATAGAGGGACAAACTACAGCTTTGGAAAAAACTTTGCCTCTCCTAGTGAAAATAGGGGACCGTCAAATTTCCCACCAGTTTGTTTGCAGCCCCTCTTGCCCCATCGCGCTGCTCGGACGAGATATCCTTACTAAACTGCCGGCGGAAATCTCGTTCGACAAAGGGACTATGGAAGTTAGACTTCCTAAGCAGCAATCCTCCAACTACCAGATGGCCCTGATAAGCGCTAGAAATCACTCCCCGGAGTGCCAGGGGAGGAATGAAGAGAGCCAGGGGTTAACCTGAGGTTTGGGCGGAGGAGGGAGGTGTTGCTCGGGCCCGGAATGCTTCACCAGTGCATATTTCCCTTAAGGAAGGAAGCAGCCCGGTCCGAATTCGATAATACCCTTTTAAGCTGACCACTAGAATTGGGTTAAAACCTCTGATTCAAAAGTTGCTGCAGAGTGGGTGGCTCAGGGAAGGCACGTCCCCATACAATACTCCGATAATGGGGGTGCCTAAGCCTAATGGGCAGTATCGGTTGGTCCAGGACCTAAGACAAATTAACAAGTTAATAGAAGCCCCCTATCCAGTTGTCCCGAATCCCCATACTATTCTGGTCCAAGTTCCCAAAAATCAAAGTTGGTTCTCTGTCATAGATTTAAAAGATGCTTTCTTTTCCATCCCCCTTGATCTGGAGTCTCAGAGACTGTTTGCCTTTGAGTGGGAGGACACAGATACCCACTACGAAGCTCAATACCTTTGGACCGTTGTCCCACAAGGACTTACCTGTGCACCCGAGATTTTTGGCAGCCAATTAAGAAGGGACCTTGCCCCATTCCTGGCTAAACACCCTTCATGTAACATAGTCCAGTATTGCAATGATTTGCTCTTAAGTACTGAAACAGAGACAGCCTGTGAAGAGCAAACTATAGAGCTCCTTAATTACCTTGGGGCACAGGGGTATAAGGTCTCAAAGGAAAAAGCTCAACTGGTTAAGCAGCAGGTCACTTTTCTTGGGTATCATTTGTGCCAAGGAAGTTGTAGTCTGGGTAAAGAAAGAATCCAGGTTATACTTGATAGCCCCCAACCCCGGAACGCCCGAGAATTAAGGGCTTTTCTGGGATTGACTGGCTTTTGTCGGCTCTGGATCCCTGACTACGGGGGAAGAGCCAAGCCATTATATGAATCCGTAACTAAAGAAGGTCTGCTCCATTGGACGTGGACAAGAGAAATGGAAAAAGCATTTCGAGAGCTAAAAGAAGCCTTGGTCCAGCCTCCTGCTCTAGCCCTCCCAGACCCCCGGAGACCATTCACCCTATACGTTCACGAGAGGGGAGGGGTGGCTGCTGGAGTTCTGTGCCAAAGGTCGGGACCAACCTGGTGACCCACTGGATACTACTCAAAGGTGCTGGACCAGATCGCCACGGGGTGGCCTGCCTGTTTACGGGCTGTTGCAGCCACCGCTCTCCTTGTTCAGGAGGCTGAAAAGTTGACCCTGGGGGGGACACTGAGGTTGTGGTCCCCCACGGGGTGCCTCAAATACTGGGGACAGGCGCTGGGGAAAAGCATCTAAATCCCAGTCGACATACCAGATATGGGGTAGGGCTCT
The DNA here is from genome assembly GCF_013100865.1 of Trachemys scripta elegans. Taxonomy (NCBI): domain Eukaryota; kingdom Metazoa; phylum Chordata; order Testudines; family Emydidae; genus Trachemys; species Trachemys scripta. The sequence continues at coordinate 148,788,822 of NC_048298.1, read as the reverse complement.
TGCTAGCCCCTAACTTAACCTTTAGGACAGTTAGCTCCCTCAACCCAGCTACCCTATTGCCCAACCCTCAGGTTTCTCAGGAGACCAGCCCCACTCATGACTGTATTGAAGTCTTGCAACAGGAAACCAAACCCCGCCCTGACCTCTTGGACTTGCCTTGGCCCGACCCTGAAATTGAAGGGTACGTTGACGGGTCCAGCTATGTGATAGATGGCAAGCGGTATACCGGAGCAGCAGTAGTAATTAAGGACAAAGGAGTACACAAGTTTAAACTTAGCCCTAATTTGTCCGCCCAAGCGGCAGAGCTAGTGGCTTTTATTGAGGCTCCCCGGTTGGGGACTGGGAAAACTATTAACCTGTATACTGATAGTCGCTATGCCTACGTGGTGGTACATGCTCACAGGACCCTGTGGAGAGAAAGGAGATTTATTACAGCTTCAGGCCAGAGAATTGCACATGGGAGCCTCATCAAAATACTTCTTGAGGCCCTGATGCTTCCCCTCCGGGTTGCTGTAATACATGTGCATGCCCATGGAAGGGCCCGGAGGCCAAACAGCGTAGATATAATCAATTGGCTGATCAGGCCGCAAAGGAGGCTGCACGATACAGAAGCTAACCCCCCCCCCCCAATACACAGCTGAGGAAGTATGCCACGCGCAGGCTGCGGGGGCCCGGCAGGTTCCCTCTGGATGGTGGAAATTACCGGGGGGGGGGGGGGAGGGAGATTTTTGTCCCGACCTGTGCTTCAGGAAATTCTTCGGCACATACATAAAGAGGGACATATGGGGTCGGGGGCAATGGTCAATTTGGCCACCCGATCCCTTAAGGGGCTGGGCATGCACATGGAAGCCCAGAGAATTGTTAGCAATTGCCCTGTTTGTCAACGAACCAACCAAAAGGGGTGCCCTCCCACCCCAATGGGAGGCCGGCCATGGGCCACGTAACCTTTCCAGAGGAGGTAAGTTGACTTTGCAGAAATCCCCCCTTGCAAGGGCTATAAATACCTACTCATATTTGTGGATTAGCTTACTGGATGGGTAGAGTGTTACCCCACCCGGCATTGTCAGGCCCTTACTTGTCAGGCTGTTACTAAGGCCCTGTTGCATGAAATACTTCCCCGATTCCACCTCCCTGAAACGATTGAGTCTGATCAGGGAAGCCACTTTACCTCATGAGTGGTCCAACAAGTGTCCCAGGCACTCGGTATACAATGGAAGTTGCATACACCCTGGAGACCGCAGAGCTCGGGTCAGGTGGAAAGAATGAATAGAACTCTCAAGGATACCCTCACTAAACTATGCACATAGTCTAGTTTAAAGTGGCTTGATGCGCTGCCGCTCGCCCTTACCCGCATTCAAAGGGCCCCGCGTAAGGGTCTTAAGCTCTCACCATTTGAACTAGTCTTCGGGTTCCCTCCCCGAATCCTTATCCAGGATTCTGAGAGGATGTAAACTGGGAAATGGGGAAGGACTCCTTATGGAAGCAGGTCTCTGGGCTGCAATCTGTTCTGTTACAGCTGCATCGATACGCGGTGCCTTTTCAGGCCCTTCCCTTGGATCAGCCCGTGCACCCGTTCCAGATCGGTGATCAGGTCCTTGTCAAGAAGTGGAAGCATGACCCCCTTACACCACTGTGGGACGGCCCGCACACTGTCTCGCTCATCATCCAAGCTGCAGTTAAAGTTCTTGGGAGTGACAAATGGACACACCATATGTGGGTAAAACGGTTTCTGAACCCTAACCTGGAAACTGAGTCAGCGGAAGAGGACATCAGCCCTCTGCCCACCCCGGCTTTGGACGCTCGGCGTGGCACAGGTGAAGACTCCATCTGGGAGTATCAGCAGCTGGACGGGCTAAAGGAACTGTTTCAGAAAAGATAATGAAATTATTGTTGATATTTCTGTTTATATACTTCCACCACTATTATTGTTGGGAAAATAGGTTTTTACAGCTGGGGGAGACAATAGCAAACTCCTTTAATCTCAGTAACTGTTGGGTGTGTGGAGGCCCAGGAGAATTAAATGAATGGCTTTGGGTAGCCCAGCCGGTACAGCCCAAATGGTGGCTCAGTAATTTAAGTATAGTCCATGAGGGAACGGGAGTTTGGACTGAGGATAGCAGTCCCTGGTGACTTTATTCTTCTGGAATGGGTACTCTTTGCCTTAATCGGACAAGGCAGAAGGGAGTGTACGTGGGAGAAAGCAAGTGTGATTGGACTCTATCCCCAGGGTTTGATTGCTGGGATCCCTATTGTCGTCCGTATAACTGTTCTAAATATCAGGGGCGATGGAACCAGACCCATGTAAGGCTTACCAATAATAGTTGGGTGAAATGCTCCACACAACACCACCCTTCGGGCGAAGGTTGCAAGGTGGTAGGACAGGATAGGTTCTTCGATGCCCTATTTTTGAGTTGCCAGCAAGACAATACCACTAGCAAGGACCACGTAGTGCGGTGGCATCAGTGGGCATGGCAGCATCATTATGGGACCCGGGTCGAAGGTTTTAAACAGTTCTGGTCTAACACCAATCAGCCAAAATGGGGCTGCGATTGTGTCTGGAAGACGGGAGCTGGGGCGTGGAAATGTAATTATTGCTACTCAAGTGATGGACTTGTGGAGGGGACCTTTAGGGCCAGGTAATTATTTATATTTTGAACAACTGGAGGACTCTGAGACCTGGGATGGTCCCTTTGCTAATGGAACCTGGGCCCTAAAAGGCCATTACTGGATCTGTGGATCCTATGCCTACCGCAGATTGCCTCCAAATTGGTCAGGGGTATGTTACATAGGCTATATCAGACCCTTGTTCTTTCTATTACCCCAAATACAGGGAAATAAGCTGGGTGTTAAAGTATATGACAATTTGATCAGAGAAAGGCGGTTCATGGACTCCACCTTGGCCGCTGGAAGCTCCCAAACGTGGGGAGCTTAGGAGTGGCCCCCCGAGAGAATTATCCAACACTATGGACTGGCCACTTGGAATCCTAATGAATTAATATCCGGGGCCAGAGAACCTATTTATAACCTAAATCGAATAATTAGGTTACAGGCTGTTTTGGAAATCTTAACCAACCAAACTGCCGCGGCTCTTGACCTTTTGGCTGATCAATCAACCCAGATGAGGAATGCAATCTATCAGCAACATATAGTCCTCGATTATTTACTGGTGGAGGAAGGAGGAGTCTGTGCAAAATTAAATGAGTCTAATTGCTGTTTACAAATCGACGATAATGGAAAAGCGGTAAAACAATTAACGAAGGAAATGAGGAAATTAGCCCATGTCCCAGTTCAGACCTGGGGAGGGTGGAATATGGACTGGTTTACTTCCTGGTTACCGCAACTAGGATGGCTTCGAAAAGGCTTCCCCCTCTTTGTACTCTTTATTATAACCCTATTAATCCTAGCTTGCTTTGCTCCCTGTATAGTTGCATTGATCCGACGAATGACTAATCAAATTGTATACCAACAAATGATGGCACTGTACCAGCCGGTGAAAGCTGAGGAATTGGGGGCCATAGAGCTCTCAAAATGCTTTTTAAGGGGGGAGAACCTTGTTAGAACAAAGGTCAACTATTTGCCTATTTTCCCAGCCGCTCCCCACATGCACGAAGCTGCCTTCCACCTATACGTATACAAAACAATCAATCAAGGAAGTCCAACAGATGTATCCTGTTTACCCCTAGAAAGGAATTTAAAAATTCCATAGGTTAGCAGAATGTATGCACGCTAAGTTGTTTGTTACTGTGTATAAAAAAAGCCTGCTCTGTGCTTGTAAGTTGCGTTCCTCCCTCTGGCAACAGTCGAGGGGGACACTCGCTCAGCTGACTGATCAATAAAGAACTTGAAGCCGTCTTCTAGACTCCCGTGCCTCCTTGGGGTAATTGGGCAGCTCCAGGGGGAAACGAGCCCATTTGGCTAACAGGGTGGGAGAGGAGATGGAGTGAGCAGGGCGGGGCCTCGGGAAGGAGTGGGGTAGGAGTGGGGCCTCAGGGCAGAGGTGGGGCAGGGGGTGGGACAAGAGTGTTTGAGTTTGTGTGATTAGACAGTTGGTAACCCTATTGATTACCCAATAGTGTACCTTTGGAGAGTGTCCTACAAAGCAACATTTATACATAAAGGAGACTAGTGCAACCTCCCACCTCATTTATCCTGCTTTTTTAAAAATTCTGTACAGAGAACATTATGAGTATCTACTACCTGCTAAAATGTAAGAAAGTTCTATCCTTTTTTATGAAACGAAGAAGAATATTGCTCAAATTCAGGAAACGCATCGAAATTCCTCTGTATACAGTACATTGAGAAAATATTGGGTGGGACATGCATGTAATGCATCCTACATTGCTTGAAAGGGAGTAGCTATATAATGTTAATTCATAAACAAATACCTCTTGCTTCTTGGCACATTGTCTGGAAATGTATCAATGTCTGGTCCATGTAAGTACCTCATGATAATTTTTCTCTCAGATTTACAAACCAATTAATCCAGTCTTACCCTCAGGCCCCCAGCATTGAAGCCAGGCCTGCTGGGTCCCCAGATGGCAACCCTAGCCTCCATGCTATGGCAATTATTCTGAATCACTGCCTCTAACCAGTGGCCTTCAAGCTAAAGATCTAGAGCTCCACAGCAGCCACACCATAAGTCCCTGATTGGCTGGACAGACAGCATTCCCATTGGATATCTGGACTATATAATGAACAGGAAGAGGAAGCTGTCTGAGCAACAGGCCATTGCTTGCTGGTTGCTGCCTTTTAGACCGCCTTGACACCCTGCTGTTTTGTCTAACCCTGCCATACTGCCCTGTTGCCTTGTCTGATCCTGCCTGCTGCCTCACCTGACCCTGCCTTGCCACCTCGCCTGACCTTGCCTCCCTCTCCTGCCAACCCGGTCCCCTTGGATTGGATCTCCCAGCTACCGATCCTTGTGAGAATTCTGACCTTGCCCCAGACTGTGTCTAATACCGATCGACCCCCTAGCTACCAGCTTACCCACACACCGCTTGACGGTGGCTCTGGACCATTTCAGCCACTGGGAATTACACTAACAAATAATAAATTATTACTTGGAGAAGATTTTAATGCTCTGGTAGAATCCAAATTAGACAAAGTGCCCCTCTATTTCCAATTGAACTGAACTCTAAAACGTTCAGTATTATCCTCAACTAAACACAAAAGTTGGACCACTTTGTACAGACATAGCTTACTCTTGTAATGGAAAAGGAATACACTAGATGGGTATAACACACTTTTATACCAATATAATTGTGTCCACAGTAGGGGGTGTGCTGGCATAAATATTTTGGCAAAAATATCACACCCCTATCCAAAATAGTTATATTGGTATAAAAGCTATGTGTAGATCAGGCTGTTAAACTCAAGTGGTAAAGATTTTCTTTCCAACTTCCATGCCTACTGATCTAGAGGAGCTATTATTTCAGTAAGGCTGAAACAGCCCCAAAAGATATAGCTTCTAAGATAAGTGTGATATTTATCTCAGATCATGCACCAGCATACACATTGCTAGAAGCACAGGATGTCAAAGACCAGTATGGTATTCAGTGATTACTCAGTGCTCAAGGCGTTTGCCAGAACTCTGATTTATTTTGTGTTTGGTTCCAACTGACTGGGCATAATGAGACCCTCACTGCACTCCTCCTAGGGTCTCTGTCCGGGAAGCTCAGCTCTTAAATGCACAGTGCCCAACACCACAACCAGATACCCAGATGGAGATTCCCCTCTTATATGCAAAAAATGAAAGCATTTATCTAAATTATCAATGAACAAACAACGGTGTTTTGGAATAAAGGACAAAAAGGCTATTCTTTTCACAGGTTTTGTGGGAGACATTTAAAGCATCCATTAGAGGAATGACCGTGACACATACTTGTTGCAAACCAAAGGAGGCATTTCGGATCATCTTAGAAAAGAAGCTCAAATCTCATCAACAACTAATCATTGGCGCTTCCCAAAAAACAAAGCTTAAGCTGTAGATATGCATGTGCAACTTGGCAACATTATCACATCTCTAGGCAATAGCAGCTCTCTCATATGCCCAACAACGTTTTTTTGAATTTGGAAAAAGAGCCAGCCGTATGCTTTCAAAAACATGCCATTCCACCAATGCCCCAACCATTATACCTCCTATTGCAACAGAAGAAAAACTTTATAAGAAAGCAACAACAGAAACATCTATTAAGTTGTACCAACCTGTCTCCCCACTTTGAACACCCTCAGGAACCCCTTGTATAGCACAAAGGCATAATTTTTTGAAGAAACCCAAATCCTGTGGATTATTTAAGAACAAAATGTAATATCTGAAGCAGAGATATTGACAGATGAAGTTCAAAATGGTATATGGGACCTTCCAAATGGCAAATCTCCAGGGCTTTAACAGTGAGTTCTCTCAGTCTTTCCAGGAGCTTCTAGTGCTTTGTATAACTCAAATGTTCTGTCACTCCCTTGAACTGGGAAAATAGCCCTCTTCCTGTTTGGAAGCCAGTATAACCACATAAAAATCCTGAAGGTGGTAGATCATTTCGGCCAATATCTTTTATTAGCCCAGAAAATAAAATATGACTAACAATCTTAGCAAACCAGCTATCTCTAGTCCTACTATTACTAATTCAAACTGTCCAATCTGGCTTTATTTCAAGGAGAGATATAAACCATAATATTCAATAAACATTAAACATCATTCATCACAATAAACAAACCAAAACAAGTACCTTTTTCCTAGCATTAAGTGTGGAGAAGGTAGGGTTCTTGGGGACTTTTTGAAGCAATAGGGAATTTTAATTTCAGACATCAATTTATAATCTCCATCTAACTGTTAAGAACGGCCATACTGGGTCATACCAATGGTCCATCTAGCCCGGTATCCTGTCTTCTGACAGTAGCCAGTGTCAGATGCTTCAGAGAGAAATGAACAGAACAGAGCAATTACTGAGTGATCCATCCCCTGTCGCCTAGTCTCAGCTTCTGGCAGTCAGAGGTTCAGGGACTCCCAGAGCATGGGGTTGCGTCTCTGATCATCCTGGCTAATAGCCACTGACTGACCTATCCTCCATGAACTTATCTAATATTTTAATCTGTATTGCTTTATTTGATAGATTCCTGATCGGAGCCTTAGGGCCTAAGCCAAAGCCCATTGAAATCAATAGAAAGACTCCCATTGACTTCAGGGGGCTTTAAAGAGCCAAGGCATGGATGTCTTTTGTTAACTCCTCTGTTTGCTTTGTCCACTGAATTGCTGTAATAGCAACTGCAGATTCTCCAGAGATTTGGGACATCACAATCCATAATAAATAATATAAGATTGCTCTTTTCATCTTGCTTTATCTCAGTGAAATGTGAGTCTTCATTAAATGCTTCAAAGAAGTCTAAGACGTCTACAGCTCAATATCTGTTTTTTATGGAAATATGACTAATCAGAGGCAATGATTTTAGGCACCCATCCAACAAGAGATTATTTAACTTTCTAGGCCAATGACCTCTTGAGAGATTCAAAGACCTGGGGGTATAGATTTCACCCAGTATAATTAGATCATTAATACTAAATCTGCAACCCCTTTTACATACCTAAAGTCAAACTTCTAAGGTGATACCATGTACCACTATTTACAACTGACTGAGTCAGCTTGATAAAAGTGAATGTCCTTCCTTAAGTGCTGTACTTCCACTTTTGGTATATAAAAAAAGAACTCCATAGAATAGTCAGAAATTGTATATAGGATGAAAAGAGACCAAGAATCAGCTTGCTGAAACTCCGGAGACAGAAAGGAAAAGGAGGCAATGACCTTCCCAAGTAGAAATTCCAAAACTGGTCAGCTATCATTTGATATGTTTGGAACTGGCTATATTGAACAGAAACTCAGAGCAACCCCAACATAGCAAAGCCATTGAAGAAGCATTCTGCTCTCCTTTTTGTTCTTTACAATCTCATTTATGGCAAAGCTATTTTGCTTCCTGAGAAGAACAGACAACATCAAATCCTATGAATCCTTCTGGAAATATGGGAATAGACACTAACAGCTATCTTGGTACAGAACCAAAATCCTTCTTAACTCTCCTGATATGCAGGCTACCAGGTTTTCTTCCAGTAGAGAAAGATGCTAACTTTAAAAGATGGGATGCCAAAGGACTATCAATCACGGGAGACTTTTTCCAGGGCATAGCACTACTAAATTCTGAATAGCTCAGAATGGAATTGAATTTATCTTCTTGGAATTTCTATATGCTACAAGGTAAATACCTTCTAGACATAGTCACTAAAGCAAAAACTCCAGAATAACAGATTAAAAGATACATTGAGAGAGTGACCTAAATCAAAGAAGTTCCTATCTCTACTTTACAGTTTCTTTATTGAGAAGAACTTGACATGTTTCATTTTGAAAATGTTGAAACAATTTCCCCCCTTCTTCCTCAAAATGAACAATGCAGCTAAATTAATACAAATGTTCTAAACAATTAAAATTTTGGCAAATCTGCATTTTTCACCAAAAAGAGTTTTAGCCAGAAAATTTCACCCAGCTCTAGTCCTATTGGCCATTCATGACAGAGTCTGATTCTGATCTCAGTTACACCATTGTAAACCTGACACTGGACCTCAAACATACATTGTGGGACCTAAGATCAGAGTCAGGCCCTTTATGCAGTGCCATGTCGGTTCCTCCTTTGTGCAGTAAGATCATCCACCACTCACACTGATGTTTGGACAGAGGTAGAGTCTCAAGGCCCACATTAGGCTATAGTATTACAAGTCAGAGATACAAGACACCTGTTAAAAAGGGAGAAACCTTTTCTGCACAGAACAAATATTTTCCTGTTCAATGCATTCTGAAATAGTCATTCATTTTGTGGCAATGACTTCACTGGGCTCTGATCCTGTTATATGGGCCAGATGGAGTTTTCTTTTAAAAAAAAAAAAAAACAGTATCATCTCAAGCATATAGAATAATGATTGATTTTTCACATTTTAAAATACGGTAAAGCCTCAATTATCCAAACCTCAGTGAACCCAAACAAGGTTATATTCCCTGTCATTTATTAATTAAATGGTAAATTGAATCTATTATTAATTATTTCCACAAAGCCATAGGCATGCAAGGCATTTTGGTTATTGGTAAACTTTATTATTAAAACTTATTCAGTGTCCTTCCTATGTTATTCAGACTCTGATGTACACTGAAAATTATTTGTTAAAAAAAAAAAAAAAAAAAAACGTTTACAGCATGTCACTGGGTGGGCTTTGAGTTCTGTAGGTCCTCTGGGGTAGAAGCATCCCCACGACTTTGGGAGGCAGCACTCTTGATAAGTAAACAGACAACAACGTCTCTGTGTTTTGTACATAGAACAAAAGCAAAGCTATGTCTTGAGTGCAATCTGACAACTTCTAATCCCACCAGTGTATTAGTATGAATGAGTGACTGACTGTTGCAGTGGCATGTTACCTGGTAAGATCTTATACTAAATTGTCTCTTACCTGAGTCTTACCTCTATTCAAGAAAGTTAATGGGCATGTAAAAAGGACAAAACTTCCAGTGGTATTAAGTGTTCATTCTGATGGCTCTTGCAAGGAAAAAGTGGTTTGCAGTCCAGGGATGCTCTATTTCAAAATGACTACTAAGGTATGGGGGCTCAACAGTGTCTCTCTCCTAGGGGGCTTGAGACATATTGGGGAGAAAAAGGAGGCTGACTGCCTGAGCAATTGTGCCTGGAGATAGTATGCCCAGGAAGAGTTCACTGGGCAACAGGACTTAATATGTCAGGAAAAGGTATAGCCAACTCTTCTCCCAGAGCAACTCTGCCAGTGCGGAGGATGAGTAGAAGCATATCCCTTCTCCCATGCTCTCCATTACAGCCAATAAGATTATGGCTGACTTCTTCATGGATGCACTGGCTCACGTACACTTTACTCCTCCTTTTGCACCCACACAGTACCATTCACAACAATTTAGCCTTTAGTGCTGAAAGGCAGAAGCAGAAATGGTTCAGAAATGGGAAGGCCCTCCTGAAAATCTCTGGATATAAAGATAGGCCAGTCTGTCATGATAACCAGCCATAGGTGAGCAGTCACAACACAGCTAATATACAGTTCACTATCCTATTTCAGAGAGAGACTCCAGCTTTAATTCTATATGCATCCGAAGAAGTGGGCTGTAGTCCACGAAAGCTTATGCTCTAATAAATTTGTTAGTCTCTAAGGTGCCACAAGTACTCCTGTTCTTCTTTTTCCAGCTTTAATGGTTGCTACTGTAGATTTGCTACTGCTCTGCTGACACACTGGATGTTGATTATCAAGACACTAATCTTTCCATGCACAAATACAGCGACACTAGTATACCCTCTCCACCAAGCCTCCCCTAAAACCAAAGAGTGTGGGAGTTACAGTGAAATATGCCTGGTGAGAGAAGTGTGTGAACAATCATAAGGTTTGGGGTCTATGTATAGCAGCTTTTCTAAACAGGCAGAATTCTAGAAGAATTTAATCAATGTGTCAGTCATGTATTTTATGTTGTCAATGATATAGCACCTGATTATAAGACGTGCTGAGCACACACGACACTCGCTGTCTTCAGTGAGAGCCAAGAGTGCTCAGCGCCTATCAGAATCAGGCACTCAGAGCCAAATCCTGGTTGATGGCCAAACTCTGACTGATTTCAATGGGAGCAGGATTTAGCCCACAGTGAATAGTTAAATATGCAGATCCCATCTAAAATAAATAACTAACATTAAGGTTGCAAAGTGAAGCATTGAACAGTTGAAATGACAAAATCCAGTCTTCCTGTGAAACTGTCCACATTACAGTACAGTCTTCAATTCCATGATCGTACATTAGGGTTTCTGCAGAATGGATGGCACTCCAGTGAATGAGACAGATTCAAATTTTTTTTATCCTCTTTGTTCAATGTGTGGCCCCATGCTTTATTTACTGAACACTATCTAAACCCTGCACCGAAGAAGACATTTTTTCTTTCTTCACTTGCTTTTCTCTGATGCTTATCAGCATAAGCAGTGTTGCCATTTCGGATATTTCTTGGGGGGGAACAGGGAAGGAAGGAGGAAAATTCCTATCTGGACAGAGGGACGGCCAGGACAAATTTGAGTGGTGTTATGGTCCCGTATACCTGATCACAATGCCACTCACTGAACTTTGGCCTGCCTTCCCCTCCATCTCTACAGAGTCAAAACTGAGTGGTGTTGTGACCATGCAGCCAAAGCAACACTGGACTGCTCCAGAAGCAGCTGTACTGATTTAGTATGAGACCACTGCTTATACGTGGATGGACCATGGCCCCTGCAGCTCCACTGTCAATGGAACTTTGAGCAAGTGCAAAAACCTTGGGGAAGGGGCAAATGCGCCCCCCCCACCTAACTGGCATCAGAGCCAGGGCTGCTCTAGACCAAATGGCACCCCAGGCAACAAGCATATTTGGCGCCCTTCCCCCCATTTGTTAAACTTTTGAATACCTAATTTTTTATTGCATTTGTAGCCCATTTCACGACTTTGATGCACGATTTGCATGCATGATTTATCCCACTCATATAAAACGATAAATTTGCATGCTAGGATCTGTAAATCTGTATTTATTCATGCCATATAAGCAAATAAAAAAATTCATTTCCTCTGAGCTTATAGAAATTTTTTAATTTTAAGAATAACAGAAATGTACTAACATCAAGAGACTGAACTGTGCACCAACACTAGGTGGACCAGTATTAAATAGTGTTACAATAGGTGACAGCCTTAGAATGTTAACCTTAGTCCTTTAGTTCAAAAGCTCACTTTTCTCACCTTTGCCCGCACAGCGTCCGAGAGATTCAAAGACTGACCAATGACACTTTCAAGTGATAAAATATCAAGCGATGTCAGTCTCTCGTCAAACATCGTCGACTGAAGATAAGTTTTCACTAGCCTGAGCTTTGTAAAGCTGTGCTCCCCACTCGTGACTGTGACCAGCAACGCAAGCAAAATCCTCAAAGCTATCCACACATTAGGAAAAGTGTGCTTCCACTCTGCATCATGAATGAACTGGACAGCTTGCTCTCGGATCTCTATTTGGTGGCATTCAAAACCCATGTTTCCCAGCTAGCATTCTACCGCAAATATAACCTGAAGAGTTCCCATTGTCATTCCTTTGCTGACTATTTAAAACAAATAAAGCAGAGAATTAGCTACCATAGCCATAAGACTGGTTCAGAACAATGGCCCATCTAGCCCAGTATTCTGTCTTTCTACAATGGTCAGTGCCAGATGCTTCACAGGGAATGAACAGAACAAGGCAATCATCAAGTTATCCATCCTCTGTCATCCAGTCCCAGCTTCTGGAAGATGGAGGTTTAGGGACACCTGGAGCATGGGGTTGCATCCCTGACCATCTTGGTTAATAGCCATTGATGGACCTATTCTCCATGAATTTATCTAATTCTTTTTTTAACCCAGTTATACTTTTGGCCTTCACAATATCCCATGGCGACAAATTCCACAGGTTAACTATACGTTGTGTGAAGAAGTACTTGTATATGTTTGTTTTAAACTTGCTGCCTATTCATTTCATTAGGTGATCCCTATTTACTGTGTTATGTGAAGGGGTAAATAACACTATTCCCTTTTTCTACACCATTCATGATTGTATAGACCTCTATCATATTCCTACCTCAGTCATCTCTTTTCTAAGATGAACAATACCAGTCTTTCTAATCTCGCCTTGTATGGAAGCTGTTCCATACCTTTAATCATTTGTGTTGCCCTTTTCTGTACCTTTTCCAATTCTAATATAACTTTTTAGAGATGGGGCAACCTGAACTGCATGCAGTATTCAAGCTGTGAGCATATCATGGAATTATTACATGAAAACTACATGAGCAGAACTCTGAGCATGCAAATTATAAAAGTAAGAAAGTCTCATCCAACGACTCTGAGCCCATCAACTTATTTCAGGAAACTATTGCTGTTTACATAGCACCATTGTTTCACCTACACTGCTCAAAGAAACAGCAGCAGCTCTCACCTAGTCAGGGAAAAATGAAAATTCCAGTGGTCAGCCGATATCAGACAAGGCCTTAACCCATTAACGCTTAACCAGAAATTTGTCCTCGTCTCTGTCCATTTCCAGTATCAATGGGCCAAATCCATTCCTTTTGAGTTAATGAAGGTACACAAGGGATGAATTTCATCCAATATGCGTAAATCCAACTGGACAGGACTGTTTTATTTTCTCCAAACTACCTCTGACTGGAACCTAGGTCATACTAATAAACACAGATGAACCCAGATGCAAAGTTCATACCAAGAACCATATCTAAGTTTGTACAAAGTTTTGTGGGAGAGGACGGATCCAGGAATTTTCTCTCCCCCTTTAAAGAGGCAGGTGCCAGATAATAAATAATAACAACAGCAGCTGATATTTATACAGCACATTACATCTGTAGGTCTCAAAGTGCTTTACAAAGGGTCCCCATTTTGTAAATGGGGAAACTAAGATAAAGAGAGCAAACAACTTGATTAATGGGAGTCTGTGCCAGAGATGAGAGTAGAACAATTAGCCACTGCAGCATGCTGAATTTCCCCATAATTTAGGGGTGGTCAATCTGAGGCTTTTTAGTTCAGGTCCATCTTGATTAATAAATGCAGAAGAAAAAAATTTCTGCTTTTCCATTCCCTCTTGCTCCTGAGTGTCACAGCTTCCTGTTCCTTTTGCTTCCTTTTATAGTCGTCTCTCACCAAGTATTTCAGAAAAAAATGCTAAATAAAGATCACAGCCTGTTCTATTATGTCCCCTTCTTCTTCTCCTCCTCCTCCTTTCTGCATTTTGTGCAATGTTGTGGCACCTATTAACTACCAATGTTTTCAGAATGACATTATACAAGGTGCAGGCTGTACCACTGTGCCCTAAAAATATCAACAACTGCATTAGTCTCACAATAATTAATGGCAGGCATTATGCAAATGACAACTTTTTCACTGCAAAATAATGACATTTCTTCATTTTGAGCAGAGTTATGCAAAACAATGAATTGGGGATGATAAATCACACAGGAGAATTAAGAAAGCCATAACGTTCCTGCCCAAGCAGGCAGAAAGACAGACAGACCGACAATTTAGAACACACAGTTTGTTCTCACACCACCGTTAAATAATAAATAAAAGCATAGCCAGTTGGCTATTAGAATATATGTGCAGTTTGTTTTTCCCCCTATTGGCAACTATGCATAAGGGGATGTTAAATTCGAGCAACTGGATCATTACAAGTCACAAGGAAATTTTTCTTTATTAACCTTAATAAGTCATTCACTCAGAGAATATACTCGTCAGGCACATAAAAAGTATCACATGTCATTCTCCTACACATTAACTAATTTCTTATGCAAACATCACAATGTATAGCAATTACTGCCGCTCAGAAAAACAAAGTTGTTTTCAATTTATTTTATTGCTTTTGTACTTGGCTATTTCCCAGAGCACTTTATTGTCTTTCCCTACAGCAGCTTTAGGTGCAATCAAAAAGAAATGCACCAGCTAGGAGCTGTTTCCATGGCACATTCTGACATCTTGTTTTCCTTACAGTGACTCCTTCAGGTAGAGGGTGGGATAGATGGGATCCTCATGTACCAGTGTCTACAAAGCTCACCTAGAATAGCTGTGAACTCCCCTATATCCAGCCCTCCTGCACCATTCCCCACAGTGCCTCCTGCTGGGACTGAGGGAGCTGGGACTGGAGTATCTGTGCACTCCTTAATAGGTAGTACCCCTGGACCCTTCTTTATCGTGACCTCTAATAGGGAGAGACTGATGTATCAAAGAATCATAAAGATTAAAGTTGGAAAGCCCCACTGTATTAAATCATCTCCTCCTTCTCCCACCCCCAAGCAGGGGTATTCCTTACAATATTTTTCTCCTATTTTGTTTAATTTTATTTTAAATGTTCCATGTCACAGTGCTTTCATCTTGTCCTTTGGGGGAGAATTCCACAGCGTAATAGTGAGTGACAAAGTGAGAAAGTTTTCCAGATAATCAGCATTTTTATTAATTTCATTTTATTAAACGGACGTGTTTAATAATCCTGTAACATTTGTTATTGTGTCTCCTGCTGGTAGACTCTCGGACTGAATTAGCTGTGAACTCCCTTAAAGCAATAGCTCCAGCATTATACCCTGCAGTACTTCCCATCACAAGGTCTTCTCACAGTCTCTGAAAGAGACTGGAACTAGAGCAGCTGTGATAATGCTCTTACACTACTTTACAGTGACTTCTCTTGAGGGATTAGTATAAATATGTAATCCAGCCAGCAATTCTATAACATTTTGTTATAAAATTACCTCCCTTCCACCTGGACCAACCACTCCCGCCTCTCCACCAAAATCTAGTATGGTTGCAGTTACAAATACTCAGCACGCAGTCTGTCAGCAAGGGGCACATATACCACATGATGTGTGGTGATTAAACGGCATGGCTCCCATTAAGGTTAATGGGGAATGGGAGACCAACTACTCATGCATCACAGTGAATAGTCACCTCTAATTGTACCCGCGTCAATGGAAGAACAAGCGTCACATTTTCTTTCTCCAAAATGTTAAGTGCCATTCCTGTCCCTTTACCTTCACCAAGAGACAACTCCGTACATCACTAGTGAAGCCATTCAGCATGCAAAGGGCTGAAGAAAGGTAACAACTTGTAAATAGCTGGGTTGAAAATAACCCATGTCCTAGTAAGCGCAGTGAGAGTGATTATCCCCTCCCTTGCTCTTCCTACAACCCATGTTACTATTTTTGAGATGCAGTATTTCTCACCACCCTCCCTCCTGAAAATATTTGGAAAAAATCCTCCTCTCACCCTGAAGTTAATAACATTTTGCAGCTCTCCTTAAATAAAATTCAGCCCATGCTGGATCAATAAGAATGATGCCTATTTCCCTAATGGCAGCCGATTGCCATTTGCTATTCAAATCAGACTAGATAAATTACAGTACATGCCAAGGAACAGGCCAGTGAATTAAGACAGGCCTCCTGAGGACCAGCGATATTATTAATCTTTTAAGACACTATCATATTTCTTCTTGACAGCGTGCGTAGACTCACAGACACGCTGCACCCAGATTGAAATATCAGCTGCTGCAAAAAATCAATAGCATTAGAAACACAATCATTTTCAGTCTGCAGGGCCCTAGAAAGCAACATTTGTGTCCCTCCTTCCTTTTGCATCCCTGCCCCGATATGTTTAAAAGAAAAACGCCAAATATCAATTGCTGAGGGGAAGCCACCATCATTGTCACCTTTTATCACTGAGGCCATACTTTGATTTTTGATAAGGAAGCGGTACTTCGAGGCGGGGTGAGATATGCCGTGTTCATCTGTAGAGCCCTGCAAATCTGCGGATACCCGCAGACCATGTTTGCAGATCGCGGATCGGATGCAGATACAAATTTTGTATCCACCCAGGGCTCTACTCATCTGCTCACCTCGTACACCTTACACCACCAGTGCTGGTTCTATCTCTCTGCAGGGATTACAAAGTCAGACACAGTGCATCTGCTATCCCCAGGAAAAATGAAAACAGGGACCTTGGACCTGAACTCACAAAGGGAGACTGTACAAGACAAGAAAGCCAAAGGCCTAAGGGATTTCTCTCCACACTGGTAACAGAAAGGGTCAATTCAAAGGATCTTGATCTCTTTAGACTTTTGGATGATTTCAATAGATGCGGTGACAGCCAAATAAGCTGTCCCCCTAGTTTCTCCACTGCACTATGTGGGGAAGAGGAAAGGGATCCTTCAGCTGATAAACCAGGAGCAAACCTTTCAAGATTCGGAAGAGGAGTAGGCCCTGGGGGAACTAGATAGCTCAAACGATTTGCAACGAGTATGGAGAGCCTGATTCCCCCTTGCCTTGCCCCTGTGTAGTTATTTACTCCTGTGAAAAATGAGAGTAAAACACTACCATCTCTCCTCACTTCCGATGGTAAGATCGAGGCCGGCTCCAGGCACCAGCCCAGCAAGCAGGTGCATGGGGTGGCCAACGGAAAGGGGCGGCATGTCCAGCTCTTGGGCGGCAATTCGGTGGCGAGTCCCTTAGGGCAGGTCTTCACTAGGGGGGGGGGGGTCGATTTAAGATAAGCAAATTTGACCTATCGGAGCAGACTTACCCCGCTGTGAGGATGGCGGCAAAATCAACCTCCGCGGCTCCCCGTCGACAGCGCTTACTCCGTCGATGGTAGCTAGGTCTACACTACCCGCCTGAATCGGCGGGTAGAAATCGATCTCTCGGGGATCGAATTATCGCGTCTCGTCGGGACGCGGCAATCGATCCCCGAATCGACGCTCTTACTCCACCAGCGGAGGTGGGAGTAAGCGCCGTCGACGGGGAGTCGCGGAGGTCGATTTTGCCGCCGTAAGTCGACCTCCGATAGGTCGAATTCAGCTACGCTATTCGCGTAGCTGAATTTGCGTATCTTAAATCGACCCCCCCCTGTAGTGAAGACCTGCCCTAAGTCCCTATCGGAGGGAAGGACTTGCCACCAAAGAATAAAGCGGCAGCGGTAGAGCTGCCACCAAAGTGCCGCCGATTGCGGCTTTTTTTTCCCACCCCGCTGCTTGGGGCGGCAAAAACACTGGAGCTGGCCCTGGGTAAGATCATTTTATACCCACTCTGACTAGGGGAAAATTACTACACAAGGGGCAAGGCAGTGGAGATTCAGGCCCAGGAACTTTTAAATGTAGCTTGCTAGCTTGAATCCAGCCCAGGTTAGCAGTGACCCAAAAGTGTTTGATGGGTTGTCTAGCGTCTTGTGTGACATGAATTGATGGCCCAATTCCAGTTACATCGCGATTGCCACTAATTACCCCCCTCTCCTCCACACACATTGTTGGCAGTATCACTAGAGGGGCCAGAGAGAAATCAAATCTTCTCTTTCACTAGAGATAGTCCCTGCTGGTCACCTTAGGGCTCATTAGCAGGTGCGTACGGGGGAAACTTGCATTGTTGTTGCTCCCGCTCTCTCTGTTTTATGGCTAAATGGAGAATGTAAGGCCCCAAGGTTCTCAGTCCAGGACCTTTTCCCACTGCACAAACACTCACAACAGAATGAGGTGTAGAACAAGGGGCCTGCAAATTGACACAGGGCTGATGGGGAGGGATAATATTAATTGTAGCTGGCCGGAGGATAGCAATTCAAGATTCAGAATGTATTTTTGATCTGACTGAATTGAAAACAACACTTTTCAAAAGCTTTCATGGAAAAGAACTGAGCCAAAATTGCTGGGTTTGGATCAAAGATCTCTCTCTTGCTCTCGTCAGAAGTGACCAGAGAGCCCTAGACCTCAAAACCCTCTCATCAAAAAGTCTGTGAAAACCAATACATCTCTGCAAACCACTTTAGTTTTGAGGAAACAGCCCATTTAATCAAAAATATTTTGGCTGACTCTTAATATTAAGATAATAAAATCAATGATACAATCCTCGATTTTAAAAAATGCTCTGTCCTAGTTATTCACACATCCTGGGGCAGGGTTGAGAGCCCCTGAAGTACAACCTTGGTACTTGATTCTCCGCCAGTTTTACTAGCTCCCT
Source organism: Trachemys scripta elegans (assembly GCF_013100865.1). NCBI lineage: Eukaryota > Metazoa > Chordata > Testudines > Emydidae > Trachemys > Trachemys scripta. The sequence goes on along the minus strand of NC_048298.1, from coordinate 148,770,261 downwards.
TGACTTCACTGGAGTTGTTCCTGATTTGTGCCAGTGTCAGTGAGGGGAGAATCACACCCTTTATTTCTACCAGCAAATTTCACTAATTCCATTTTGGGGCATGAGAAGAGGTTGACAGAAACCCTTGGGTTAATCATTTCATTTACTTCTTTTTTTAATGTGCTGTCCCCTTAAATTAACCTCTAATCTTATTAATCCAGGAAAAACAATATCCTGATTATCTACAACCACATTTGTAAACAGCTGTCTGCCCAGTTGTACATTAACCTGGGAAATAAAAAACAAAGATGAGCTGGGCAGAAGCACTTGCTGCTGTTGTCATTGCTTGAGGGCCTGATCCTGTAGCCTTGACTCACATGTAGTCCAATTAAAGCCAATGGGGTTCACAAAAGAAATGGTTACAGGATCTGGCTTTTAAGCTATAGAGAGAATGATAGAGATGGAAACTCCAGGCAAAAAGTAAATATGCAAAGAGGGCCAGTCCAGGTTGCACTGGTGCCTGAGGAAGAATGGGATTTGATGTCTCCTCAAATCACTCCCTTATTTGTTGCTCCCACCGTCCATTGGTCCCCTGTGTGTGCCATTTCCTCTGACTAAAGAGCATCCTTGCATGTCCTTGATCCCTTGGAGTGGGAACCGCTAGTTCTGAAGATACCACAGAATCTGTTGCACCAGGCACAGCAGGGCTTCTATGGAAATCCCACAGCAGTCATCCCAAAGGATGGCACAGTTCACCTAAGACCTGCAGACACCAGCTGCAAACTCTATAGAAACAATGACAACTTTCTGGGGAGGAAGTGGGAGGCAGAAACTGAGTTGCGAGAGATAAGCAGTTCAGTTCAGCCTATTGGCGAGCAACTACAGCTGTCCCAACACTACGCTGCTACTCTGGAGATCACTCGGCCTATGCCGAACTCCACAACTGTACAAAAAGCCACAAGGCTACAGACATCAAAGTGTTTATCAGACAATACGTGAAAGATAAGAATTACCCTGGGTGAACATTTATAAATGTACTGATCACTTGGACCGCAATTCAGGGCTTCTAGAATACTGGATAAAAAACGGTTACCTACCTTCTGTAACTGTTGTTCTTTGAGATGTGTTGTTCACGTCCATTACACATTAGGTGTGCGTGCGCCGCGTGCACGGACGTCGGAAACTTTTTCCCTCAGCGGCTCCCGTCGAGCCAGCAGGGTCCCCCCTCCCATCAGAGCGGCGCCCCGCTCCAGCGTATATATTCCCCTGTGGGCCCGACCCTCCCTCGGTTCCTTTTTGCCGGTGGCTCCGACAGAGGGGAAGGAGGGTGGGAAGTGTAATGGACGTGAACAACACATCTCGAAGAACAACAGTTACAGAAGGTAGGTAACCGTTTTTCTTCTTCAAGTGATTGTTCACGTCCATTACACATTAGGTGACTCCCAAGCTTACCACTGGAGGAGGGTAGGAGTCAAGGAACAATTGATTGAAGCACAGCCCTGCCGACCACCGCGTCCTCTCTGGTCTGATGATGGATCGCGTAGTGGGCTGTGAATGTATGCACCGACGACCAGGTAGCCGCTTTACAGATTTCCTGGAGTGGAACCTGAGCCAAGAAAGCCGCCGAGAACGCTTGGGCCCTAGTCGAGTTAGCCCTGATCTCCGAGGCTGCTACGTTGGTGAGCTCATAGCATGTGTGTATGCAAAGCACAATCCATGCTGACAAGCGTTGTGCCGAGATAGGCTGGACTTTCATTCTCTCCACAATGGCAATAAACAGTTGCGTCGACTTGTGGAATGACCTGGTCCGTTCTAGATAAAATGCCAAGGCTCTACGGACATCGAGGGTATGTAGGCTGCGGTGGCTTGGGTCTGTATGGGGCTTAGGGAAGAACACCGGTAAACAAACGTCCTGTCCCATATGAAATTGCGTGACCACCTTAGGAAGGAATTTGGGGTGCGGCCTCAGTTGCATCTTATCCTTATAAAAAACTGTATAAGGAGGTTCTGAAGTGAGGGCTCTCAATTCTGATACCCTCCTAGCCGATGTGATGGCCACAAGAAATGCTACCTTCCATGAGAGGTGCATGAGGGAGCAAGAGGCTAGGGGTTCAAAGGGCGGCCCCATGAGTTTAGTTAGGACCAGGTTAAGATTCCATGCAGGGACCGGCGGGCGCGAGTAGGGAAACACCCTCTCCAGCCCCTTGAGGAATCGGACTACTGTGGGGTTGGAGAACACTGAGACTTCCAACTCCCCAGGGTGGAATGCCGATATGGCAGCTAGATGCACTTTAATTGAGGTAGGGGCGAGCCGCTGATGCTTGAGGTGCAGCAAGTAGTCCAGAATCAATGGGACTGAGGCCTGCAGAGGCTGTATGTGATGAGGCTCACACCAGTGGGAGAACCTCTTCCATTTGGCAAGGTAGGTCGTTCTTGTGGAGGGCTTCCTACTACCAAGAAGAATTTGCTGGACCTGGTGGGAGCACCTGTGCTCTGTATCGTTTAGCCAGAGAGATACCATGCCGTGAGATGTAGCGACGGTAGGTTTGGGTGGAGTAGGCGACCCCAGTCCTGTGTGATGAGGTCGCGATGGAGGGGGAGGGCGATCGGGGCGGTCATGGACAGTTCCAACAGGGTCGTGTACCAGTGCTGGCGTGGCCACGCCGGTGCGATGAGGATGACTGTCACCGTGTCCCTGCGGGTCTTGAGCAGGACCCTGTGGATGAGCGGGAATGGAGGGAAGGCATACCTCAGGCTCCCGCCCCACGGAATTGCGAAGACATCTGCCAACGAGCCCGGGCTGAGGTTCTGGAATGAACAGAACTGAGGGCATTGGCTGTTGTCCTTGGCGGCAAAGAGATCCACCTGGGGAAACCCCCACCTCTGGAAGATTGAATGCAGGACATCCTCTCTCAGCGTCCATTCGTGCATGTGGTAGGACCGGCTGAGGCGGTCTGCTAATCCGTTTTGGACCCCTGGGAGATATACTGCGAGTAGGTGGACTGAATGGGCTATACAGAAGTCCCATAGGAGGAGTGCCTTGTGACAGAGGGGAGAGGATCGGGACCCGCCCTGCTTGTTTATGTAGAACATGGCGCTAGTGTTGTCCGTCAGAACTGACACGCTGTGGCATTTTATGGTAGCGTGAAAGGTCTGGCAGGCGAGGCAAACTGCCCTTAACTCCTTCAAATTGATATGAAGCAACTTTTCCTCCCTGGTCCATAAGCCCTGGGTCCGTAGGTCCCCAAGGTGCGCCCCCCAGCCCAGATCCGACGCATCTGTTACTAACGTCAGAGTGGGTTGCGGGGTGGCGAAAGGGACCCCTTCGCAAACCTGCTGCTGATCGAGCCACCAGCGGAGGGAGTTCGCCACCCGAGCTGGGATTGTCACTACTAGGTCTAAAGGGTCTCTGTTGGGGCGATACGTTTGGGCCAGCCACAACTGTAACGGCCTGAGTCTTAGGTGGGCATGTCTGACTACATGTGTACAAGCCGCCATGTGCCCCAAGAGTTGCATACAGCATCTGGCTGTGGTCGTGGGGAATTGTTGGATGGAGCTTACGACCCTTTGAATGGCCAAGAACCGTGACACCGGAAGACTTGCCCGTGCCTCCACCAAGTCCAGGACTGCCCCTATGAAATCCAGTCTCTGCGTGGGGATCAGTGAGGACTTGGGCACATTGACCAGTAGACCGAGCTTGTAGAACACCTGTAGTGCCAGTGTCACGTGGAAGCAGACCTCGTCCTGCGACCTGCCTGCAAGGAGCCAATCGTCCAAGTACGGGTATACGCGCATCTTTCTTTTCCAAAGAAAGACTGCCACCACGGACATGTATTTTGTGAACACTCGTGGGGCCGTTGCTAGGGCAAGACCATAAATTGAAAATGGTTTTGGTCGATGATGAAGCGCAGGAACCGCCGGTGGGGCGGGCGGATGGCGATGTGAAAGTACGCATCTTTCATATCGAGGGCAGCGTACCAATCTCCCGGATCCAGAGATGGGATAATAGCGCCAAGGGAGACCATACGAAAACGTGCCTTGACCAAAAATTTGTTTAGTCTGTGTAGGTCCAAAATGGGACAGAGGCCCCCTTTTGCTTTGGGAATGAGGAAATATCTGGAGTAGAACCCTTTCCCCCTTAGGTCTGGAGGAAAAGGGTTCTCTTCCACTGCTCCTACTTTGAGGAGGGCCCGCACCTTCTGCATGAGGAGTTGCTCATGAGACGGATCCCTAAAGAGGGACGGGGATGGGGGGTGGGAGGGAGGGGGTGAGGAGAACTGAAGGGTGTAGCCCGCCTCCACCGTGTGCAGGACCCAGTGGTCTGATGTTATACGGGACCAAGCACGGTAAAAATGGGACAGGCGGTTCCTGAAACATAGAGGGGGATCCGGTATAGAGTTTGGTATGCTGTCCTCGATCGCAGCTTCAAAACCCTTGCTTATTTCCCAGCTGCAGCTTGCCTTGGCCATGGTTTTGGCCCTGGTTAGGCGTGTTGTTACGTCTACGTCTGTTATCCCTGCCCCTTCTGCGGTACGGTTCCTGTCTAGGACGAGGATTGTATTGCCTCTGCGGTGGTTGGGGCTTAAAGGGTTTCCTCTGTGTCACTGAGGTGTGCATTCCCAACGACTTGAGGGTTGCTCGCGAGTCTTTGAGGCTATGCAGTCTGGCATCCGTCTGGTCCGAAAACAAGCCTGACCCCTCGAACGGAAGGTCTTGCAAGGTGTTTTGCACCTCTGGGGGAAGGCCGGAAGCCTGTAGCCATGCCGAGCACCTCATCACTACTCCTGACGCGATTGTCCTAGCAGCTGCGTCCGCGGAGTCAAGGGAGGCCTGCAGAGAGGTTTTGGCTACTGCCGTCCCTTCGTCCACTATAGCCGCAACCCTGGGGCAGGGATTCCTTAAACTTGGACACTGATGCCCAAGAACCGAAGTTGTGTCTGTTCAGAATCGCTTGTTGGTTAGCGATCCTCAACTGGAGACCCCCGGACGAGTAGACCTTCCTCCCAAATAAGTCCAATCGTTTTGCCTTCTTGGCCTTGGGGGCTGGGGCTTGCTGGCCATGTTGCTCTCGTTCATTGACCACAGAGACGACCAGCGAACAGGGTGTTGGGTGAGAGAAGAGGAAGTCGAACCCTTTAGAGGGGGCGAAATATTTCCTCTCCACGCCTTTCATAGTTGGTGCACTGGAGGCCAGTGTTTGCCATACTGTTTTATAGTTGGACTGAACCGTTTTTATGAGCAGGAGCGCAATCCTGGAGGGACCCTCCGAGCTTAGGATGTCAACCATGGGGTCCTCTTGCTCTACTGTCTCCTCCACCTGCAACCCCAGATTGAGGGCTACTTGGCGTAGCAGTTCCTGGTGCGCCCGATGGTCAATCGGGTGAGGGCCGGACACTGTCATGCCCACCACGGCTTCGTCTGGAGAGGAGGAAGAGGTTAGGGCCTTTTGTGCGTCTTCCTCTTCCTGCAACTCCTCACCGACTGGGTGCTCCTCTGGAGTCTGCCCTATGATGTGGGTCTGAGACGGTGCCGGGCTCGGTACCGAGTCCGCCCTTTCTCGCTCCGGTAGTCTGGAGACCGTGGCCTCCTTGTGAGAGGGTGGGCGCCACTGCAGAGAACGGGACCGGTGTCCCGAGGAGCCAGATCTCGAGGTCCTGGATGGGGGGCCGTGCTGGTGGTAGGCCCAAGGGGTCCAGAATGGCCATTGTCCTGGCTGGCCCCATTGTGCGTGCCAAGCGGCTTCGTGTTCCCTACTGGCCTGTGCCCTGTGGGCATATCTGCTGGACCGTCCCGAGTCTGCCTCGGAAACCACAGATGGTGACCTGGAAGGCCACGGCAGTGCCGTGGGACGGTGCAGGTCCAGGGTCAGAGAGTAGTGCCTCTGTGACCAGGACCGGGAGTAGCGTCTTGCCGACCTGGACCTGGATCGATACCGATGACCTTGGGACCGGGAACGACTGTGGGTGGTTGGTCTCGGGGATCGCGTGACTGACTCATCCCGGTGCCTACTCGAGTAGGGCTGCTGGGTCGGTGCCGGGCGCTTATTGGGGCCCAATGGCTGTGCAGCTCTCTGCGCAGAGGGAAGCCGGGAGTCCACCAAGGCGGAGCTCGACCGGGACCGGCGCTGTGAATGGTGCCGAGATGGTGACCATGATGGGCGCACCATTGCCGGCTTGCTTCTGGATGGCAGTCTCGGCGGATTGTCTTTAGTTTGGAGGGGGCCCTCAGCGGACAATTCAATGAGGTCCTTTGCTGCCTCAAATGTGTCCAGGGTGGAGGGCTGTTCCAAAAGCTCCTCCAGCCCTTCCTCCTCACTCGATGCGCCTATCCCGAGGCTCGACGGGTCTTTCGGCGCCGGAGCCGCTGTCACCGGGGTCTGTGCTGGGGCCTCACCGCCCTTAGGCACACTCAAGGTCTTCGCGGGCGCTACCCTCTTATGCGGGGAGCGTTCTCGGGCCTTGGGTTGGCCCTTCAATTTTGCCGGCGAAGACGATCGGTGCCGGGGGTGTTCCGGCTGTTTCGGTGCCGTAGGCTTAGGGTGCCCCGCCGGTGCTGGATCACGAACCAATGCCGGGGCACTCCATACCGAGGTTGACGGTGCCGCCGAAGTGGAGGGCTGTAATGCTGTCTCCATGAGCAGCTGCTTAAGGCGAAAGTCTCTCTCTTTCTAAGTCCTGGGCATGAAGGCCTTACAGATCTTGCAGCGCTCTTTTTGGTGTGCTTCCCCCAGGCAACGGAGACACGAGTCGTGTGGATCACTTAACGGCATAGGCTTGCGGCACGTGGCACAAGCCTTGAAGCCTTGGGCGTGCAGCATGCCCCGCCACCCAAGGCCGGTGTCGGGATTGTCCAAACACCTAACACAAAGGAGCTTAAGTACTTCTGAAGGTCTGATAACTGCTAAGATTAACACTAGTTACTAAAGAACTGATAACTGTAAAGATAACACTAACTACTATGCTAAGGGACACTCTCAGACGAGAGACAGAGTTGTTCCAACACCGCCACGGACGATAAGAAGGAACTGAGGGGAATATATACGCTGGAGCGGGGCGCCGCTCTGGCAGAAGGGGGGACCCTGCCGGCCCGACGGGAGCCACTGAGGGGAAAAGTTTCCGACGTCCGTGCACGCGGCGCGCGCACACCTAATGTGTAATGGACGTGAACAATCACTCAAAGAAGAATGAAGGCTCCTTCATATACCCACAGGGTTTGCATTGAGCAGTGCAGGGCAGGCTCACCCACACTGTGTACGCTATTACTGAGCCACATGCTGAGCCCGCAGGGACCACTGTCTCGTTGCAAAGGAGCATAATTCACTCAGATCTGTCCGCACAAATTTCATTTTGTTAAAAAAGGTGCTGCTATGGACTTCTCCTGCCTCCATTACACTCTACATGGTGCTTTGGTGATGTGATCTTTTCTGTATTAACTGCCCATCCACCCCCTTCAGGCCTCAGAGATATCAGATATTTTTCCCCTGAGAAGCAAGATCATGACAGCAGCGGGATGGTACTAGGAAGGCCATACCACTAGATGAACTCCTTCATGCTGAAAAATACTCTCTTGGGATTTAAATGGGGCTCTGCACATTTTATTTCTGACATTTCTGTTTTAAACCGAGGGCAAAAGGAACGTTCATGTAAAGCATTAGGGCCTTTGCTGCTGATCAAAGATTGGTCAGGGGAGATTCCTAGGCAAGTCCCTCTGGGTGCATGCTGCAGAGTTTGCACACTATAATGTTTAAATACCATTCCAAAGTTTAAACACTAGTGACAAACCCAGTTAGGTTAAAAGCGAGATTTCCATTGCAAAACATCCCTACACGCCATCCTTGTTGACAGGCAATGCTTGGCACTGCTGTCAGCTACAGGCTACAAAAGGGAAAGGAAGAAAGTAAATGTATTGCCAGCTTAAGACACACACACACAAACACACACACACACACACACGCACACACACACAGAGCTGTCCGATATTTCTCCCCACTCCCATGTCTCAATCAAAAGATACTGCTCTGGTTTTAAGGGCAGAGAAGGGAAGGTCACTGCACTGAAATCTGCCAATGGCATGTAATCCAGCACGTCTGGGTCCACTTCTCAAGACTGACTCTTACTCCCCTTGTGGTTGGCCTCGCTGGTCAAAAGTGCCGAGCAAGCCAATCCTCTGATGTGGAATCAGCATTGGGAGGGTGATCAAACTGTGGGTAGGGATCCACTGTGCCCACTCTGTAAAAACAGAGGGACAGAGATGGAAATTGTAGGTGTGATGAGGAGAAGTGAATGGGCAGGGGAGAGTCAGTAGAGGAACCAGAGAGAAGGTTAGGTGGCATAAAACAGAGAGTGAGGGGGGCAAATTGCAAGGTGTGGGATGAAGGGAACATAATGTTAGGGAAGGAGGAACCTAATTAGGATCTGGATGGGAAAAGGAGGGAGAAGAGTCAGAAAGCAAGGGAGGAAGGAACGGGTGAAGGCACAGAGGGGGAGCTGGAGCGGAGAACAGAGAATGGGAAGATGATGAGGTGCAAGAGAATCAGTGGAGGGGAGAGGAGGGGAGGGAAAGAAAAGGGATGAAAGGACAGATGTGGTAGGGAAAGGAAGGAGAGAAGAGAGCCCAAGTGTTCAAGAGATGCCATCAAGGAGGAGAACCTCCCTATTGCTCTATTGGAGTAAACTATTTTCCAGGGCTAAGATAGGCAGGCTTCAATCCCTAACACTTTCAGAGGCTGCTTTGGAATGGATAGAAAAATACCCAAATAAAATTCGTACTAGGATATTTGAAGCCTTTCACCTCTTGGTCACTGGTCCAAATTAAGCCATGCTCAGTAGTGACCAAAAGTCATTGCTCTCTGGTGACTGTTCAGTGACCTCTGTGAAATGAGTGTGGGGTTGCAGCACACTTCCCAGAGTACAGGTGTCCATGGCACATTAAAAAGAAGTCCCAGCTGACACTGATTGGTGCTCCTGTTGGCAGTCTCAGTAAAGAGGCCACAGAGATTGGGGAACTAATCCTGAGATATATTGAGTACCTGCTATTCCCGTTCATTACCCTGGAACTGGAGGGCACTTAGCCTCTTGCAAGAAGCAATCAGCAGTTCACCTCACCAAGCAATGAGCTCTCCCCTGGCCCAAAGAAATGGTCCCTCTAAGTCAGCGATGAGTCTTGTTAATAGGCAGTGAGGCAAAACTAACCATGCTGTAACTCTTGTGTGGGTAAAGAGCTGATTTCATGCTCTGGGGCTATCAATCACAAGCAGTGGATTCACACATGCACACACAACCCCCTCCCCCCCCAGAAACATCAGCTGAAGCCACGAGTGTTCATCTAATTCAGTTACTAGATTTTAATTGCAAGGAGACACACAGCAGATGGTTGGCTCTGCTTGAACCTGTAGGAGTCACTGAAGTCAATGGGAAATGTATTAGAAAGAGCCCCAATTTAATTAGCCAGAATATTTTACACAGATTACTTTCTGAAGCAAGCCCTCCCACACCTTACTCAGTACCCATCAGGTTGCTGTCTTTTTCCATCACTCTCTCTCCCTGCCTCTTAGTGTCTTAAGAAACCAATGGCAATAATGACAGACAGATGCAAACAAGGTTTTGATAATTACAACACTGAAGCTGGTGGTTGTTTGAATATCATTTTATTCCTTCCAAGCAAACAGGTCCTTGGACTCCACAGCCCTAGAGCTTCAGACAGGGGCGGTGGTGATTATATTATGACATTACAGTGCAGACTGGCAGATCAGACAAAGTGGATTTCACTCAGTAATTAAACTGCAGTATCTTTCGTCTAAAGTCCAGGGCAGGATTAATCGAAAGGTAGCTCTTTATCATTGCGATTAGTGCTGGGATTTGAAGAGCAAGTCCGCAGATTCACGATTTGATAGCTAGTCCTGAGCACCAGCTGACGGGGCATGCACAGCTGTCTAACTTGCAAAAAATAACATCAGATCAAGAAGCATTTGTGAGGTTATACCCTTCTCTTTATTTTATTTGTAGCTGAAGTAAATGCAGATTGATTAAAGCATTACAACTTCTGCCACTTTGGTGGTCTGTGGATGACCATTTAAACAACATATTAATACAAAATTCCCCCTAGTGCCACACTCTACAGTACCTGCAGGATATACTCATCACTTTCTCTGTTGCTTGAATTTTAATCTGCAGGGTTTGAAAAATCCACTTGTCTGTGATAGGTAGGTAGCTTTCCTGGGCGAGTGCCATTGGTTTCTACAATACCTAGATTTTCATTTAAAAAATGAAAGGGTAATATTCCCAGATGGTGGAAATCGGCATTGCTTCTTTGTAGCCAATAGAGCTATGCTGATTTACACCAGCTGAGGAGCTTGCCTAAGTTTCTAGTTTTTATGGTTGTATAATGTACCTGTCCAACCATGAACTAAGTGAAAACTGATGCTGTCTTTCTGAGTCTGCAAACAGACAGCTCCAGTACCTCTGGTTCTGCCCATAGCTTTACCCAGCTACACCAAAGTGAAAACAAACCAATATTGCCATTTATCATCTGCCAGGCAGCTGTGAAATTGATAGGAAGCAGGTCAATTTCACTCTGCTGCTACCTGGGAAAACAACAGTAGAGGCAGACACTGAGGATATTTACTGGGGAGGATAACCCAAAAACGGAAGGGAATGGGGGGCAGTGATGGAAATTTCTGCTTTCCCCCTCCTCACAGCAGTCAGGAGACTCTGGAATGGGAGGATATGGGGTGGAGATGGGGAGAGAGACATAACATGAAAAACACCCTTATTTACATAAAATCACATTAAAACTATTTTAAAATGTTACAAAATTACAATATATACATAAAAATATATGAATAAAATAAAGAAAAAAACATGTCTTAAGTGAACATTAAACATGGATCACTAAAGTAGCATCATCACCAAGTTCACTCAAAATATTGTTTACACACCAAGTCAACTCTAAAGTGTCCAGGTTACAAGTCAGATTATCAAAGATGTAATCAGCCTGGACACAGTCAGTGTGTAGAACAGCCCAAGCACATCACACCACTCCACTCTGGCCTCTCTGTTCTGATGAGATTTCAAAAACAGCTAGGTTTGCTTGACCCAGTAAAAACTTAGCCAGGCAGAAAACCGGCCAAATGCAAGCATTGTATCTCACTCCGAAAACAAACAGAAACTTTGAGAAAGCCAGACCCAAACCACTGAAAAGCAGCTGCAAACAAACAAACAAACAAACAAACAAACAAAGATGAATCAAACAGAGGCAAGGTAGGAAAAAATTAAATGCTGTGTCTGAAATCGAACTGAAGGGGCACTGTGCAGACACCTCAGAGGTAATATGGTGCACAAAACAATTGGTTGCTATGATGCTATGCAGGACCTTTCACTGCAAGTCATTGGATACTCAGGAAAAGGAGGTTTGTACAACATATTCCAAGCCGGGAACATAGAGTTACTCAGGACAGAGGCATCCTCCAGGCTGTATCTGGAAGATCAAAAAGGGTGGCAGCATAACCCTGCACTTTGACACACATACCACAAAGCTGTTTCTTGGTTACGCTTGTTATAGCAACATTCACCAAACCCTTGCAGGACAACAATCTGCCTGGCTGCACAAGGATCTCATCCACAGAAGGGGAGTGAGGGGAACACAGGATTCCCCCGTGAAGGAACAATCCCCGAAAAAAAACATTCTGCAAATACTGAGCAGCCTGCTGAGGTAGCGCTGCCTGGAGTTCAGAAAGGACCGTATCCAAAAAATACACAGACTAGATTCTGGTCTAAACAGTAAGAGGTATTGCCAATTTCCAGTTTGACAAGCTAGGCGCCATCAGATGAGATAGTTTGGTTAACCCAGCCTGAGTAAAGGCAGAAAACAGGTTCCTGGAGGAAACTGGAGGAACAGCGGCTCTTCCAAGAGCCATAAACTGGAAAAGGCCTGGTCCAGATGCACACTTCGCAGCACATGACAGGCATTAAAAAAGAGTATTATAGAATGGAAGCAAATATAGACTCTGTAATCAACCAGGTGCCAAAAAACATTAGTGAGTAAAAGCCCATCCCACTAGCATGATGGCGGAGAAAGAAGGCAAGGGACTTCCAGGCCAGTGGGGAGTCAGAGTACAGCAACCGCTGAGCAGGCCAGAAATTAAAGGCCACAACGACTGCTTAATTTGTAATGAAAGACGTGCCAGAGGTCAAGCAATTAGGTGCCAGGGCTCCAGCAATTTTTTTTACATTCATAACTGAAGTGGCCAGCCCAGAGGTGTCAGGGCTATGAACTGCCAAGCTTAGAGGTGCCGGGGCTCATCCCAGGCAAGCCCTGGCACAAATTAAGCACTGGCTGCAATCCTGACTACATCAGTGAGCCCCTGACCCCTTTCATCTAATAGCAAGAACAGCAAAGGAGGGCATAACCAGTGGTAATGATTCCAAAAGAAATGGTAAATATGCCTCTGAATCCAGTCCTAAAGGCCCAGGGAGGGTCCAGACACACTAGCTAGTGCCACACATGGAGGTCACAAGGCTGCTGGCAATCAAAACCCACCCCCGCAAAAGAAAGTCCTGGAAGGAGCTAGTATCATTTCTGCAAGTGTTCCGAACCTTCTCCTCAGCCCCTTCCCAATTCCTTAACATATATTGTTATTGTTGATCTGAAAAAGACCCTTAATCCAAGAGTTGCCCCATGGCAATTGTTGAGACAACAAAGGGCTGCACTGCCAGGAGCCCAGTGAAATCGAATTGCTCTTAACCCAATGAGTGTGGGCAGAAGATGACTGTTCATACACTTGTAAACAAGCACAAAGTGCCTGCACGTCACTGTTAGATGTGATAAAAAACGGAGATATCATCAGCACAGGCAGACGGATGAACCGGGGAAGCATCCGGCACCATGGCACAGAAAGGCCAGTAAGACAGCTTCGCGGGGGAGGCAGTGCAGGAATGGCTCCAAACTCAGAGCACACAGCATCCCAGACAGAGGATACCTCCGACAAATGCCTCTGCAAACTGGGAAGCAGTGGCTAAGAGCTGTATTTATTTTTAGGACAATAAAAATGTTATAGTACAGTAAAGAAATATATGAAGAGAACACCGGCCCAATCCTCAAAGCTTCTAAAGTTTTTAAAAGATAACTATGGTTAACTCTATCACAGGCCTTCCCCTGGTCCATTGAAACAAGCCCCACATCAGATTACAAAGTTTGCTAACAGTAAAAACATCACAAATTAAAAACAAATAATCAAAAATACAGCCGAACGCAATATATTTGATCAGGGTGTGCAAAGAGCCCAGACAGTCCTTCAGTCAATTGGCTAACCGTTCTGGATAAAATCTGATAATCAGATAAGAGAAGGGAAATAGGTCTCCAGTTCTGTAAGTCACAGAAGTCCTCTTTTTGTGCAGCAGGGTGAGCACTGTCCTGCAGCAACTGAGGGGCAGCTCTTTCTCCTGGTTATGCTCCAGCATCACCAGAAAAAAGCAAGGACTGATAATATAACAGAAATACTAGTAAACCATCAATACTTAGGGCAGCTAGGGTTCTCTGTAGAGAACTGGTGAACTGAAACAGAGAGCTCTTGCAGCAACAGCGGGGTGTCCAGACACCGCTGTTCCTTACCAGTCAGATGGGGTAACTCTTGGTGCAGCTCCTTCATTGCCAGCACATCACAGAGTACCGTAAAAAGAACCTGCTGTGTTATGGATCTCAGCAGCGTCAGCCATCAGATGACCCTCTGACAGTCGTAGGGAAAAAAATCTGCTGATGGCCCACAGAGTTTTTTTCAAACCCGAAAAAGAACATGGTGGGAGTGCCAATAGCATGCAGCAGAGTATAATGGACCTGAATCAGGGCTCCTTGCCCGTCTCTTCCACCAAACATCTCAGGAGCTGGTACTTCTCAGTTAAGGTTTGGTGAATCTGCACTGGGTTTCCCATATCAAGGTTGCCATGAAGATCCAAGTTGTCTCATTCCAGGACACTCGTGGCCAAAGCAAGGACTGCGTGGCAACCTGGGTACACTTATGGCAGAACAGTTGGATCTGGATCTTTCTGACATCCCTCCACTGTCTAATACACTGCCCCACCACTGTTTCATACAGAGGCTTATGCTGCTGCCAATGTTCCCAAAACACAGCAAACATCTCAGTGAAATTCAAGTCTTATAATTTGGTATTAAAGCATTCAGCCACCGTTGTAACAATCTCATAATTCACGAGGGAGAAAGATTCAGTGTGGGCAGATAGCATATCTATAGTCTCAAGAGGGGAAGGCAGTGGGTTGGGACTCAACATAATCCCTGCAGCATACAGGATCAGGGCTTGAGGACTCACCATGCCAGAAGAGGACAGTATCCCACTGGAAACGCCAGGCATGAAGCTATCACCCAACACAACACTATTCTCCTTCCCAGGGCAAACAGCTCCATCCTCAGCCACTGCCAGCAGCTCAGGTGCCGCCAAAGTCTTAGGCTGGGTCTACACTACCCGCCTGAATCGGCGGGTAGAAATCAACCTCTCGGTCGATGCTCTTACTCCACCAGCGGAGTAAGCGACGTCGACGGGAAGCCGCAGAGGTCGATTTTGCCGCCGTCCTCACAGCGGGGTAAGTCGGCTGCGATACGTCGAATTCAGCTACGCTCTTCACGTAGCTGAATTTGCGTATCTTAAATCGCCCCCCCCCCCCCCCGTAGTGTAGATGTAGCCTTAGTCTTTTTAGAACTAGTGCTGCATAAATCCGTCTCATCGGTCTGTTCTTCACCCCCATCTCTAGAACCTCTCTCTGCTTCCTCTGCAGGGAGGTGCAGCTCAAACTCCAGGACTCACTTCTGTCCAGGTATAAGTGATGGAGTCACGACAGAGGTCACCTGGGGCGGCGCTTTTCCCTGGACAATGGCAGACCATGTACGGCAGTGGTGCGGGGAGACAGAATCTGACAGTGCAGATGCAGGCTCTGTCTCCTGCTGGCCCCTTGGATGTCCCAACACCACCTGCTTCCCACTATACGGGGGTCCCACATTCTTACCAGGGACCCCCAAGCCAGCAGTGCATATGCAGAATCAGGGTCACCACAAAGAAAACATTTCATATTTTCAAACATTTCATATTTTAGCAAATATTGTAAAATCTGATTAAAGTATGTGGTACTTTAAAACTAAGTTCAAGGGCTGTTCAGGGGTATTTAGAACCACATAAACCAGGCACCAGAATGACATAACATGCCCTGCATTTGGGTTTTTGCAGATGAATGGAATCATCCTAACAGCAGGAACTATCTTCCCCTAATGGGAGAGATCAGACACTGGTATCTCGTTGTGAAGGAAAGGGGGGCATTGGTACTTTAGTAGCAGGAGTAAACAAGGGAAAAACTTGAACAAAAGTCTCCTTGACCCAGAGTCCTTCCTGTACTGAACGAGTCACAAACTACTTGTGGGCCAGGAAAATCACTACAGATTTGCTCATTCAAGAGGCAGATTTTATATTAATACAGCCAATAACATTACCTACACTCAGCAACACATCCTCAAGTGCAGGAGATAGCAGACATACACCGAACCCCATGCTTGTGGATCAAAATCCTAACCCCTCTGAAGTGGACCCCAAGGGGAAAACCCCTCTATACCCACAAGGAAAAGGATGGAGGCGGGGGAGACCAGCAACACTCTTAAAGCAAAGAAACAGCAAGTAATAAAAAACAAAACCAAATATTTTCATCCTGGCTAGTAGGTTCAGTCCTTGGGTTTGCAGATGTTGGGTGTATTTTTCAAGCCATACCAAACACAACTAGGGCTGTTCAAAACTGTATTTTTCAACAGAAAATTGGGGTTTTGACTAAATGAATTTTTCCCCAGAAGTGTCTATTGTCCTTGAAAATTTTATCATTTCTGTCAGGAAATTCTCAGCTGAAAACCCAGAAGTTTTCAATCAACAGCCAAGAAGTTTTCATCTGAATATTCATGGAGTGTGTGCAGGTGTGTGTTTCCAATAAAAAAATCAAAACTTTTCACAGAGAAAATTTTTTCCAGTCCGCTCTATATCTAACTTATATGAGTATGAAGACTCAAAATGGCAGGGTGGCGATGGGGCAAGCAGTGTGTATGCAATTAGGATTGAAATGGTTTCATTTTATGTTAGAAATGAGCACAAATCAAACCCCTGAGTGTGTTCTGAGTGTGAAGAATTGGTTTCTGCATCTGGATTAGAACTTCATTGCTTGGCCCCATCTCTGTAATTTGGCCAACTCAAAATCTCAGAAACATCCTTTGCCATTTTTGTTTATACACTGTCTATCACTGTTTTTCTGCCTCATTTATTTAGACTGTAAACTCTTTAGGGCAGGGATGGGCTCCTACTCAGTGTTTGCATACCATTTACTGCAGTGGGGCCCTGATCTTGTCTGGGGATTCCAGATGCTATTACAATACAAATAATTTATAAACTAAAATAATAATAAACTAAAGAAATGATCAGGCAAACGAGTTATCTTATTTGTAAAACTTTTTGTAGCTATTTTTTAAATGGATTCTATAGAAAAAAGAATTAATAGACAGCTGTTCATTTTGAAGGACCAGAAAGTAATTTCAAAGATTCACAGATGTTAAAGCCAGAATGGAGCTTTATTATCATCTAGTTTGACCTCATGCATAACACAGGGCGTAAGATTTCACTCAGTGATACTTGCATGGAGCCCACTAACTTGTAGCTGAACTAAGGCGTAGCTTTTAGAAAGACATCCAATCTCGATTCAGAGTTCAAGTGACAGAAAAACCACCACATCCCCTGGTATGTTGTTCCAGTGGTTACTCTCACTTCCCAAACTCACTATTAGCAGAACTATTGATCAATTAAAAAAAAATCTTAATTAGGGATGGATCCAAGCTCTAAAATTCAGGTGTTTATCAGATCTATCTGGTTTGTGAATGCCCGAATGTTCAGGGGTGTTTGGATGTAACAGTTGGGTCATTACCAAGACAAGAATCAACTGCAATGTTTGGACCTGGATTCATATATTGAACACCCATGAATTTTGTAGGGGCTCAGATCTGGGCTTGTGATTCATTCTCATCTCTAGTTTCAACTATCAACATCCATTATTTTAGGTCCTGCATGTGAAGTCACTCGTGATCCTGAGAATATCCATTGTAAAAATCCAGGTATACTAAAATAATAAAAATACAGAAATACAGGGAAAGCAAATGGGTTTGTAATCAATAATGAATGGAACGAGTGACATTCCCTTATCCAAATCCCTCATTGCTCTTTCACTGCAAGGCAATTCAGCCTTGAGACAGGGATTTAGTGTAGCTCCATTGTAAATAAGATAAGGACTTTTCAAGCACGCACCCTAGGAGAATGCTTTCAAGACCGTTGTCAGGAATTCTCCCAGTCAGCTAGAAAGGTATTTCTAAGAACACCTTTATTTTAACCTGCATTGATCTCCTTAAACAACTGTCTGTTTAATTGATAATAATTAAACCCATTAACTGACTTAAGAGCATTCTCAAGCTGTAAAACTTTATATGTAAACTTGTTGCAGGCTTTTTAGTTGCTCTGTGGCTGGGATCAGCCTACTAGACATAGACTCTCACAGTCTGGCATCCTTTGCCCTCTATCTTTTGAGATGATTTAAATATCTGCAGACTTCTCTTCATTGAGGAACAAGTTCACCTGCTCTTGATGGCAGAGATGGCTAGCAGTGAAGGTTTTTAGCTAGCCAGGACCACCAGGGATGAACTTGTGGCCTCACTGAAGTCAATGGGAAAACCTCCATTGGGTTTTCCCATTGACTTCATTGGGGCCAGGCTTTCACCTCAGATTCTGACAAGATTGGAGATCAAAAGGTTTCTTCCTGAATCATCTAGCAAGCAAAAGCCTATTACATTCTACATCAGACAGCATTTTTAGCTAAAGTTTACATGCCCAAAGAGATTAACTGTTTCCTCAGATCAGACACAGAGGTCAGTGGGGCAGTGATTCTCTGAAACTAGGGCGTAAAGCTTGGCTTTTAGTTCATCAACATACACTAAGAATTAATGTGCATGCTTGTTGCAATAAAATGACATGAAGAATTGGAGACAAAGATGAAGATATAGAGACCAAGAGAAGACAGGAAAAGAACAGCTGAAGCAAAAAACCTGGGTCCAGTGGTTATGCTTTTATTCTATTTTACTGTCTGCTCTTAGAGAGCCCTTTCTCATCACAGTATTGTGAAAACTGTATGGAGTTCGTTTGAAGAGTTTCTGATAGCCCTGCTGGCAAAACATAGACCAGTTCAAGGTCCTTAATACTGTTACAGACAAAAGATTAAGTCCCCAATTCCCCTAATCCAACTATAACCGTAGTATGTGAACAAAATCTCATTTTAAAGACCTCATGTTATGTATATAAAGATTCTCAACCAAATTTCTAATTAAATGCAAGGAAATATTCCATCAGCCCACAACCCCAGTGAAGCCACCTCTAGAGCCAGCTAGACAGACAGACTGTACAGAACATGCTGCATTAAAGTGGGGAAAGAAGGAGGAAATTTTTCCCAAGGACATCGAGCTAAACCTCTAGCAAACAGACAGACAAATAGAGAAATGCCATCAAGTTGCCTGTTAGAGCTCACTTTGCTCAGCCAGTCATTAGTAACAAAGATCATTTATCTATATGTGCATATGCATGTAGATAGATAGGCAGAAAAAGCAAATTTTTAATCTGCGTCCCTTCAATATTCACATAGGGTGAAATTCATGCTGGTTCAGAGGGCCAGCACAATGCCTAACAAAGTCCCACTGCTTTACTAGCCCTCTGCAGAGAGGTTAATTTCACCCACAAAAGCAGGGAGGGCCACAGTTTTACGACCTCAGCTGAAATACAAACATCTAGTACACTACCAGGCAGTTAATTTATATACCTCAACAGGATAAAGGACTAAGTCGCTGCTGTGGAGATTTGAACTTCATTTGCAGAAATGGCAAGGGACTGCAAATCTGGTGCTCAGATCACTAATCCACCCCCTGGCCAAAATGAAAATATAATGTAAGTGCAACATAGCCAACTCCAAGTGTTGAATGAATCAGGCCACCAAAATCCTGAGACTGACTAAAAATCATAAGATTAAAACAAAATCAGTGTTGGGTTCTTTTTTCTTGCCTTTTAGTTTCTGAGCCTTTAGGTTACCTTGGGATCACATATTCAAGGTTTCCTCCACAACTTTTTTTTTTTAAATGGAAGCTGAGATTCTCATCTAATCACCTAACTCCAAGAACTGAAGCTTTAAGAACAACAACAGAAATTGCAATACTCACAATAAAATGGTGACAGTTGGCAACACTGTAAACAATGCACACATATCCCCTCTGTCCAGGACAGAGTCACGGGTTTACATAACATATACAAGCATTGAGATTACACATTAAGGGCCCGATTCCACATGACCCTGAGCAGCTCTGATGCGCTGAGCACCCTAAGTAGGCAGTGACTTCACTATGCATGCAAAACCCTTCATAGCAATACTCTATACCTTGTAGTATGGGGCCCTAAAATTCCAAATCCTGATGAACTCAGTGGCAAAACTCCGATAAACTTCAATGTAATAAGACTAGCACGAGTATTACACTTACTGGGAATAGTTGAAAATCTAAGTGATCAAAGATACTTAGGAACCACCATACTCCTTTCCATTCCACCAACCACTTAGAAGAAAAAAAAACCTACCAACATGCCTTTCAGAATTATTTTGCTTTTTGAAATTTAAGTCACAGATGAATGCTTGGACAAGACCATGAAAGAGAGGAAGAGAACACCCAGACACCTAAGCCAAAAGTAACTGCATATGTTCCCCAGACTCAGGAGAAGCTCTTAGTTCTTAGCCCATACGTTAGGCAGATGAACTAAGTTAAATCATAAGTCTACAGGAAGATATCCTGGGGGCTGTGACTGTGATGCACTGATTAAGAATCTGTTCTTCCCAATTAAAGACATATCCATAATTACTTCCACTTGAGTCACCCACACTTTCTGTAACATATATACCCTCAAAAGATATTTAATATATTATGTTGTGTGTCAAATATAACATCAATTAATAATACTTTATGTCTGTGATGCCTTTTATCCAAACCAGAGCAGTTTACAAGCATTAGTGAATCAATACCCCTGCATTAACAACCAGATTTATGAGATAGGGAAACTGAGGCACGGAGTGGTGACATGAACCAGAGTCACACAGCAACTCCTGGCAAATCTGGGAATGCTTCTGATTCCCCGACCGGGGCTTTAACCACAAATCCATTCTTCAATTGTAAAACTGTTTTTGTGTTTTACAAAAGCATCGAGGGCTTTCCACAATCCAATTAACACTGAGCATGGTTATAAATAGTTAGTCAAGGTAACCAATGATCCTCACCTTTAAGGCACCCTGTCTTTATCAACTCTAGTAACATGTAAGAAATACAGTTTTCAAAACAAAAAACAGTTTGTATTTTTTTTTAATCAACACAGGCTTTGCTAGCATAACTCAGTGCCTCATTCCCACTGCATCAGCATTAGGAAGGATTTACAATATCTCTGTCCCACGTGGTGTTTACAGGAAACTGTATGACTGTCCAGCACACAAGATTAATAAATTAGAGGGGGAGAAAAATTAAACTGTTTTGAGGATTTCTGTTCTTTCAAGCTCAATTCCAGGTGAGGTATCTTGAAACTAAATTTTTCAGCTTTGATTGTTGACAAAACAAAATGTTTCTATTGAAGATATGTACAGAATGCTTTAGGAAAAGGTCACAACAGGATTTGCAATATTCAAAAGCTCTTCAGATTTTGCAATTGAAGCAATCTGCCCCTTCATCTCTCCTTCAGTTGAATGCACCAAACCCTGTAATACTTTACTAAATTTTACTTGGTCCCTGCTTGCGTAAAATACCTAATGAAGTCAATGGGAGCTTTGAGTAAATAAGGATTGAGAAGAAAATTTGTAAAGGACTTCAGATTTTGTCTGGTTATTATCGAGATGAGCAAAAGGGTCCAGAAGACCATCAATGAAGCAAATGGAAAGACATGTTTCATGCATTCCTAGTTACTTTTAACTGCCCACCACACAAGCAATACGTACCACAGGTAGACCTGGCACTTGTAGGTAAAGATCCTGGGCCAGATCCTCAGCTCATGTAAACCAGCGTAGGACTTCAGTGGAGCTGAGTCAATTTACACCAACTGAGGATCTGAGCCTTTACCTGTAAATAGATCATTCTACATAATTTTAATGGAGAGCTAAAAGATACCTCTAATGGCTACTAGGAGAGCATAGTCTCATACATTATCATATGATTGGAGTGTAGACAATAAATCATGCGCCAGTCATGGTAATTCTGCATGTTAAGTTACATTTTTATGCTTTCGGTGTCCAGATTGTTAGTGCCTGTGTGTTTTTGTAGTTGTACCTTTCCACATCCTCATCGATTTCAGAGTTGTTATTCTCGGTCCATAGCAATTGCAAGAAAATCAAATTCCATCTGTTTCTGGCAAAACAAGAAAGCGGAATGAAGAAATCAACAGAAAATTCTGCTTCCTAAACCCCAGTATGCACCATCCATGCCTGGGCTGTGAACACTCACGCCCAGCTGATCTGTGCAAAATAAACTAGCTGCAGCTAGTAAGAAAGTCCCATGACCTATTGGAGGTGCCAGATGGTCACCAGCTGACTGACTTGAAAAAAACAAAGCAATTGTGGGCATGTACACACTATGAGCTAGCTTTCCATTAGTGTATGGCTTATCCATACCAGTTCATTAGGGAACATTTTCAATGAACAGCTCAATGGATAAGAACTTTTTTATTAAGATATCTGTGCATATCCAGATCTCTTCTATACTGTAGCAGAGGATTATCACTCAATTGAAGGCTTCCAGTTTGAGAAAGTGAGACTTCTATATATCTATTTTGCAGCCTAACCAAACCAGACCTAGGTCTTTGGTCCTGCTAAATAAAATAGCTGCAGATCTATTCACCTCCTTTTTGAATGAGCTGGGGAGAATTATGAGCTAATCTTGTAATAAATACAGCATCAAAAATGGCATTTATCTTTACAAGATTTATTCTGCATGTAAAAGGAAAATACCTTCCTGCACTGGCAAACTGTGCCTAATCCACAAACTCGGGGAAACTCATAATATTCCTTTAGAAATATTACAGAAAATAAGCTTCTGAGTATCCCCCAAGTGAAAAATGAATATTAACTCCCAGACTCACAACTCCCTTTTTGCAAGATGTTATAGACCGTATCCTCAAGCAAAGCACAGGAATCAGCTTGTCATCTTTGGAAGACACAGTTAACCAACTTTGGGACTAAGCCTAATTTTGTTAACATTGCTACTCATGGCTCGGAAACTATATGCACACCAATCCAGCTATGTCCAAAGGGAAATGGGATGAGAAGTTCAGCCTTGCTATATTGGTTGAAAACTGGACTAGGATTTAGCAAAATGTCTAACAAGCATTTTCAACGCCCACTCTTTGCTTACCCCCAAACCAAATTTTTATAGATATTATTGGTCTCTAGGAAGATGCTGCTGAGCTAAATCAACAGAATACCATTAGAGATGTATCCCACATTGACATCTCACACATATACTCTGGCTCTGTGTCATGATACCCTCCCTTTGACATGAAAGCTTGTAATCTAACATCTCAAAGTCTAATTTTTCCCATCCATGTACCAGCCATACAGAGCCTGTTCAATTTAGATGAAGACACCCTATTCCATTGTGCCTGAGAAAATCAGCTTAGAACATCTTTGAAATAGGTTTCCTATGCAAGCAGAAAGACCAAGTCTCTCTTTCTTTAATTGAATGGAAGCAAGGGATCTCAACACTCCTCATGGAGACAACTGCACTTTTCATGAAACAACCATGGGAAGGAATTCTTCCTCTCCTGAGAACATCCACAAGATATATAATATTTTTGCCCCTAAATCTCTTCTTTTAAGGCATATTCACTAGCAGCACTCTCTGAATATTTTCTACCTCGTCATTCTCTCTCTTTCTCAACAACTCTTTGCCGCTTCTCCATTGACTTCAGTGGAATTACTCCCAATTTTAAACTCCTAAATAGTCAGGAGAGTGGTACATAATCAACTTGCTCATTGTATCAATGCCAGTTAGGCTTTCTGTAAGTACCTGGCATTCTTTATCCATCCAGTACGTGAATTTTTGTTTGTTTGTAACTGAATGTAATTATTGCATGTGGGCTCAGATTTCCCCCTTAAGTAAAGGGTTTGGGATTCTAAGAAGGAAAGCATGTATTGTCTTACTATATCAGCCCTTACAGCTTCTAATATGTTGGGCACAATCCTGATGACAATTATCTGGTAAAATTCTTGTCTGAACAAACCGCAAAGAACTCAATTTACACCTTAGTGTGAGCTTTGTCTGAGTAAGGACTGCAGCATTGGATGCACTGGACCAGACCCTCAGCTGGTGTAAATCATTTACACCAGCCAAATTTCTGGCTCACTGGCTTTAAAATGTTTAGCCAGATTTTGAAAGAGGGAGTTTTGCTTCTTTGTTCCCGCCCCTTCTTCCTCAAATACTTAAAGCCCTTGGGAAAACCAGCTGACATGAAGAAGCTTCTCTCCAAAAGAGTGTCTCTCCAAAGACCACATACTGGCATGTTCTCAGACTTGAAAATATTCATTTAAAAACTCAGAGACCAATCCATATTTATTCAAGAGCTCACTGAGATGGCAAATACTAGATTGGGGTTTGGATAAAAATAATATCATCTGCTAACAGCGCAATCTTCTGTTCGCTGCTCTAAATGAAAAAGCCTAAGATTGGTGGAAGCACTCAGGCTGCAGCATAGATTCTGATGGCTCCATAGATTTCCTTTTATTTTATCCATGCTTTCTGTGCTTCATTGGTAGTGCTGCTTTTTAGGTGGCTATATTTCCCCCATCTGTACATTAAATATAAGACATTTGGTTTAGAGCACTGAAAGGCTTAGTAGTGCAATGTGCACCCACAAAGGAGACATGGGTTTGGACTGGAAGCAACCTTGGGGACATTGGTCAGTGGAGTACAGACATATTATAACCACGAATTAATTGAAAAAGGAGTCTCCTTGTGCAATGAGAAACTACCATGTTTTTCAGCATTTTTCTTGCCTTCAATGCCGTGCAACTCTTTGACAGACAGTGTGCCTAGGAGCTCAGCAGGAAACTAAGTCAGGACTCCTGCAGTCTATTCCCAGCTCTGCTACTTACTCGTTCCATGAGCTCAGGCAAATCATTTAAAATAAATATGCATCCATTTATTGACCTGTAATACTGCATATGGATGTAGCAAGCCTGATTTAAAGTGCTTTGAGTTCCTTTGATGAAAAGTGCTATTGGAGTAATATTATTGTGGCTTCTTCTGAATTTTTAAAGCTCCCTATCTGAAGTCATCGTCTGAATTTTCAAGACTATTCTTCCTCTAAGAGTTTCCCTTTCAGATGGCAATGCTGTTAATGGTTAGTGTGCACTTCTTTTAGAGGTATATGAGATGTTGACCTAAGGTCATTTGCACTGCCAGCAGAATACAAAGAGTTATGAATGGATTGTCTTCAAGTCTTGATTGCACAGGAAGAAGAGAATGGAATATTTTGCTGGCATCTCTCTGCATAACTCTATTTGACTTTTGTTTACAATTCTGCTTGTATGTATGGACGGAATTCTGTGTCCTTTTCATTCATTCCGTCCCTGTAGAGTCTCTCGAATTTTCTCTTTGTAGGGAGCCATTCTCTTGAAAGTGTGTGTTCACTGTGTTCTATGTCGTTGTTGTTTTTTTGGTTAAGAAAATATATAGAGTATATACCATTATCAAACCAGTGAGATAGCTTAGGAGATTTGGTCATTCAAAGCACAAATCACTGCTAATCAAAATGCTGAGGGTCAGGTGCAGTAGGTTAAAATACTGAAGGAAATTCAGTTACATTAATTAATATTTAGGAAAGTCCAATAATCTCAAGCAAAGCCAAATTCAGCCTTTGATGTACGTTATTTCCATTGAACTCAACAGGTGTATCCATTTAGTCCCTGGCTAAGCTTGACTGACAATGTACAGTAACTCCTCACTTAACGTTGTAGTTATGTTCCTGAAAAATGCAACTTTAAGTGAAACATGTTAAACAAATCCAATTTTCCTATAAGATTTAATGTAAATGCAGGGGGTTAGGTTCCAAGGAAATTTTTTTGGGCAGACAAAAGGCTTTATATTCTGTACGGTACTGTTGTGGGGAGGTGCCCCTGGCTTACCGCTGGGGCTCAGGGCTGGGGTGCAGGGTCTGGGAGAGAGTTAGGGTGTGGGAGGGCTTCTCTCCAGCCAGCTTTGAAGGGGAAAGTGCCGCTTCTTTCCGGCCACTGGCTGCCCCTGCTCCTCCTGAGTCCTCTAGCCCGTGCTCACAGGGTCACATTCCGAAAAGAGCTTTAGAGCTGCAGGTCAGGGCCCCGGGGCCCCCTTAGCCCAGGGCCCTCCAGCACCTAAAGCCCCTGCGTTCCAGGTGGCCCTGCATGCCGGGGGATGGGCAGCTCCCCAAATCGTGGCTCTCCGAATCGCGGCTATGGGGGCGATGCTGCGCTGTGCAGTGCAGAGCCACCTGCACACCCCATGCTCCAAACAGGAGCTGCCCCAGGTAAGTGCTCTGCACCTCCTGCCTGCCTCAGCCCTGAGCCTCCTCTCGCACCTCCACCCTGAGCACCGTCCCGCACCCTAACTCCCTCCCAGTCCCCACCCTCCACCCTGAGCACCCTCCCGCACCCTAACTCCCTCCCAGACCCCACCCCCCCCACCTTGAGCGCCCTCCTGCACCCTAACTCCCTCCCAGACCTCTCCCAGATGTTTTAAACTGAGCCTCCAAATATGGAGGCATGCAAAATGAGAGGCCACTTTTGAAAAATTTGACCTAGATGGCATGCCCAAGGTCACATAATGAATCCAGTGAGTGGCAGAGCCATGAGTAGAGCTCAGAACTCCTGTGACCATTTCTTTAGATGATGCAACCTCTCTAATTATATGTGATACAATCTTGAAACAGGTATTTGGGTCATGTAATCCCACACTTGCATGGCACACGCCATCATTTTAAAGATGGGACAGATAAGAAGGAGGTAGCAGCGGGCCGCACTTAGGAGCTCTGCGGGCTGCACTTTGGTCACCGCCTGATTAGAAGCCTCTTCACTACCAACCTTCACTGAAATAGTCTACAGTTCATAGGTACAGCTCTCTTGCTTTAAACTGGGAGTCCTCTTCAGCTAGTGTGAAAACTGTCTTGGTGGGATTACTTTTAAGGCAGAGGGTCTCAAACTGTGGTCCTGGACCACCAGTGGTCCACGAGCTCAATTCAGGTAGTCCGCGGCTAGTTCCCTCTAAGATGCGCGCCTGGGCAGCTGCACATGAGAGAATGAAGGGCCACCCACCTAATTAGTGGAGCTGCACAGGCGTGGCTCCACTAATTAGGTGCCTGGACCCTGGAGAAGATGCACATGTAAGGTGAGGTGGTGGAGGGCTAGGGGGTAGGTGGGAGGGGGCAGTGGGGATTTGGGATGTGCAGGGCTGCAGTGGCCAGATAAAGAGGCGACTTTCCCCAGCTCCAGGCTGTAGCTGCCGGGGAGAAATGGCCCTCCTTCCCAGCCTCAGCTCGGGGGCTGCAGTGCCAGGGAAGCTACCTACCTCCTTCTCAGCCCCAGTTTGGGGGCTGATGCGGCGGGGAAGAGATGGCACATTCATCGCATTAGAAAGGTAAGCCTACTAATATTAACATATGAGTTGTGTGCTTTTATTTGTAGAACAAAAAAACGTTAATTATTATTAAGTTTTTTTTATATCGTGCTTTTATATAAAGCGCTTTACAATAGTTAGCTAATGGTACAAACAACATTTGGAAAGATCATTAAATGGTCCGCCAAGACCCTCAGCAATTTGCAAGTGGTCCACGAAAAACGAAGTTTGAGAACCACTGTTTTAGGGTATTGTTTTACTTACACAATTGCCTCTGCTTTTTTATTGTTCAAAAAGTAAATCTATCCTTCGCAGACAAACTTGTTGAGAGGAAAGCCCCTTGGGCTCGTCTATACTGGCAATTTACAGCGCTGCAACTTTCTCACTCAAGGGTGTGAAAAACACACCCCTGAGCGCTGCAAGTTTCAGTGCTGTAATGTGCCAGTATAGACAGCGCTAGGAGCCATTCCCCTTGTGGAGGTGTTTTTTTCAGAGCGCTGGGAGATGCCACGACTACACAAACCATGTTAAAGCGCTTTAACATTGCCAGTGAAGACGTGCCCTTAATTAGTGTTATCTCGAAGCTGATGCTACCAAACAGCCATCCAAACTGGCATGATGAAGAAGGTATTTAAAGTGGTTGCAACCAAAAGAGCCAGAAGAAGTGGGACAGATGCAGAAGTACCAAAAGGAGTAAGATATAGCTCACTGTATAAATGAAAGCTAGAACCCCAAAACACAAAGTAACTGTAATAAAAGCAACAACAATAATAAATATAAATGTACATATTATGTATATATTGTAGCATATGTGTGCACAGCACTTGAAATTAGCAAATGTGGCAGTGTTTGTCCAGCGTCTTCCACCACTGTGCCTGTCTATTACCACTGCTGTTGACTAGCTTCTCAACTGTCTTATACTCAGATTGTAAGCTCTTTGAGGCAATGACTGTCTTTTTGTCCGGTGTTTGTATAGCACCAAGCCCGATGGGGTCCTGGTCCATGATTTGGGCTCCTTGGCCCCACAGTAGTAATAACAATAATAAAACTGTCATCTGCACTGAACGCACACAAAAATGTAAAACAAAGGCCATAAATAAAGCAGGCACTGACAACAATCAGAGCATGATGGGATCAGATGTACTTCAAATTGGGCCCATTCCATCCTGCGCAATGCCTAGATGCTGTCGGAAGGGCACATTAGAAAGGCCATAGATTAGGTAAACTAGATCAGATAGACAGAATAACAGAATGACTCTTTATTTTGATGCCTACATAAGCATTCTTCCCCTCACACTACCACTATAAACTTCTTTGACCCAAGTAGCGAAAGAAAGGGCCACAGAGGAGTTGGATAAAAGGACTTTTTTTTGTTGTCCTTTCTTTCCCCTTCACCAGATGACTTTTTAGGGACTTTCCTGCATCTTAAGCATCTTTTTTGCATTGTTTAATATTATCATTAATAATTCATATTTTTGTCTTTCTCCTCTCACTCTGACAACTTTTATTTTTAATCAATGGGCATATGTCAAATTGCTTTGTTATTTATTTATAATGTAAGCTGACAAGGGGATGGAATATGTGGTATAAGATTGAGAGACAGTTTCTTTCATAGGGCAGATTTTTCTTAGCAATAGAGATATATCACAGTCTCCCTATTGGCTTGAGAGGGCAGGTGACACCAATAACCAATGTTGCCACAAACACCAACAGACATTTTTATTGAGATTATTACTTTGTGGTTAGTAACACAGAATTACGATGCTCCTCTGGAGTTGGATGACTCCAGGTTTGAAATGTTGCTTTATTCCCAGACCGGTGTATTTTCCCTGGGAGGGAGAAGGGGTGGAGTCCACAGAAAAGGTCATGCATAATATTAATAATTATTAATTATCAATCTCATTCATGCAAATCTCCAATTGAAATTAATGTGATCTGGCCCACTTATATAGCAATGATCTTCACAACCTCCCGGTGATACAGGTCAGTATTGGCATCCTTAGTTTACAGATGGAAAATAAAAGAGGTTCAATAACTTTGCCAAAAGCCAGGCAGCAAGTCAGTAATACAGTCCATACTCAAACGATAAGGCCATGCTGTATCAGTACATATATTAACTAGTCAAACAATTAATAAACAATTTCCTCCCTGAATGAGTGAAAAGGGAGCTGTCATTGACAACTGGCTTCAACGGTATATTCTTGGCATTTTTCTTTTGTGCATCTTGGATACACATATATTTTATCCTGACTCTGATTTGAAAACTCCTCTAGTTATTCGCTGGGATTATTTCATATAGTGAAAGCATCCCACAGTTCCGGTTGAGTGGAATTTGATATAATGACTGCTTTAGTGTGTCCTGAGGGAGGAGACAGCTCTGTCTGGACTGTGGGAATGGCTTGGCGGAGCTTTGGATTGTACTTGGCAGTAATGTTTGCACGCTGGACAGGATGTTGTCATACGGTGCGTAGTCCTTGAAAAATACAACAGAAAGCTAAGAAAAAAGGGATTAGACATACGCTTTTAGGATGTAAAGAATATTTTGGCATGCAAGTGCTAAATCAAAGGAGGGGATGGACTGAGATCGTCTCCCAAGACTCCTTCCGCCTGAAGAGTTCTTGCTTCCCAAATTCCTATGGTTACCATCACTCATCTTGTTAAAATCTCAGTGGGGACTCTGTTTCAACTTTTTATTTCAAAACATAGTGAGAGGCTTGGTGGAAAAAGTAACATCCCCTCCCATTGCCAGGCCAGGCACAGTGCAATGGCAGTGGATACTAATGCTAGCCAAGTAATTTGTTATGGACCTATGAGCCAAGCAAGTGAGCTAGTGAAGTAAAAAATCCCAAACTAGCCATGTGAGCTGGCCAGTAAGTTTGAGAAGAAGTGTAGAGGAAATGGAAGCGGGGGCTTGTCAACATGGGAAGTTTTTCAGATTAACTTTAGTTTTTTATCAGATAAACTGCCTTGAGTTCACACTCTAAAGTTCTTTTTTCAAATAATCTGGTGTCTCATTCTGCATTAATTAGTCTGGAAAAGAGAACATGAAGAAGTTTTCTTTGATGTTATCCCAGTCTTAATGCCACCTTTGAATGCCTTCATCACCATGCCAATCATACTGAGAATAAGCACGGCATTCATGATGCACCCTCCCTCATGATTTACACTTTGGGGATATACAGAATATAAAATCTCCAGATAGTTCCAGTGAGCATACAGCATTTAAAAACCATATGTTCTGTGTCCTAAGGCTGCTATTGATTCACAGTTGTTACTGGATCCAGACTCCAACTTGACCACATTGTGGGAGAACAGATTGTGAATTTATACTACCAGAATTATTAGTAAAAGGGCCAAATCCTGTTCCCCACCACTTCCATGATGTAGGGCCCACTGGGGCACCAAGTCTCACCGGGGCTCCATAGCCACAAAGCACAACGAGAATCGTAAAGCAACCAGAGTTCTCTCTTACTCCCAAGTGGCTGAGTACCTCTTATGCATCCAACCCAACCCCATTTCATAGGAACAAGACTCTTCCTAGCCATGCATGACAGCTAGGCCCTTGGTGGGATGTCTGAGTTGCTGAGCTCTCCACAGTAAAAGCCAGGGAGACTGACTGGGATGCACAGTGCATAGACAGATTTTTCGATGGACAAATCCAGAACAGAGCTGTCAGGCTGAGAGGCACAACAGGGGGTGATCAGATCCAAGAAACTCATCACCACCCCCACAACCCTATGATTAGCCAACAGATCACCCTTGCTGACCTCTTCCCATGCCCCTTCAAAACCAAAACACACTGAGTGACCACCAACCATTTCTGCCTTCCTCCCTCCAGAAGATGCACAGGGTCTTTTATTGCTATCAAGGGCTGGTGCAGCCTTTGCAGCCAGAATGTGGGGAAGAAACAGAACCAGGATTGATGTACGGCTACTCGGCAGAGGAGGGAGCTCATTTGCATTAGATCCTGAGTTCCATGGGTTGCCCCGTGCACACAGCAGAGATGAATCCCTTCCATCCTTTTTATACACTAGACTAATCATCTTTAGGACCTATGTGATGCTAAATCAGATTACATGCCAGCCTTGGGCTAATGCTGCTATATAAACTGGGCCTAGGATTTGGCCTGATGACAAAACTTTGCATGTATATCTAGCAACTTTTATCCAGGGTTTCAAAGCACTTTACCAACATTTATTAATTATTAATTATTATTATTACAGTAACATTATTACACTTTTTTGCAGATAAAGAAATAGACACAGAGAGTGGTTAGCTGACTTGGATAAGGTTACACCATAAATCAGTGGAAGGGCTGGGAATTAACCCCACAATCCACACTGTCATTTTGCAGCTCTAAATACTACACAGTGTTCCCGCCCACCCCATGAAGAACCTTATATAGTTAATAATCTCCTGTTATTTATACTGCATGATACTCGTGCATGGCGCTTCACGGACAAGCTCAACGAGAAAAGTCCTTGGCTCAGAGATTTGACAACTTCATGGAGTTAAAAAGACCAGCGGCCTAGCTTTTTGGCTGTACTGATGAATGGCTTCCTATAGCTCAGCAGAGTTAACTGAGGAGGCAGTAATTTGGAAATCAAGACAATGAGGTGGGATGCCACAGCTCTCTCTGTATGTGAAGTAGGCCACAGCCCTCTACTTATCTGTGTCTCTAAAAAAATAATAATGCAAGGGATGAGGTGGGTTTATTTAGTTCTCAGATGGGCCAACCTTATCCTATTTAAGGATGGGATTTTCAGAAGTACTCAGCATTGGCCTAACTCTTATCCCACTGAAATCAATGGCAAAACTCCCATTTATTTCCATGGGAACAAAATTAGGCCAGTGTTGAGAGCTTTTGAAAAGCCCACCCTAAAGATATTGCAGAAATCAAATATTAATATTTTGTGCCAGTATATACCTGCCACACAGGTCCTCTCTCCTCACTTTGCTCTCCTCCAAGTATTTTCATTTCACCTCAGCTGAAATCTCTCTTTTGTTCTTCTTCCATAATGTACTTGATTTCATTGCAATGGCACTTAGATACCGTGCCTATATTGATATGCATGGGTAAAGAAATCTCAAGGGGGAAGGGCTTCCCATACATATTGCAGTTAAATATTCAATGTCTACTGCTATATAGAGATCTATATAATTACAGTCTGCCAATAACAGGAGTTAAACACAGCTTAAAAGATATTATTTGCTATGTGTTCAGACTATAAACTGCTACAGAATTAAAAAGGCAGAGCTGCCTAGTGAGCCGGTGTTTATGTACAGAATCAATGATTGGAAGACAGGATCTTACAACAATGATGGTGTTGTAAATAATTAATAGTAAAATGGAGTAGAACAGGAAAGAAAGATTTAGTACTGAAATGTCAAGTGTGTACCAGAAGCCAAGAACTTGGGGAGGAGGGGCTATGTGGGAGGGGAGCTGAAGTCTGCTTTTCACTGGCCAGCCCCTGACCCTGACATGAGACTGATGTCTGACTATAACCCCTTTGAGTCTAAGGACCAGTAAGAACACTGCATTGATAAGGGCTTCAGTTGTCTTTTTATAGGTATCTGTTTTCTGAGGGGCCAGTGGAGGGGAAGCATATTCTGCACAAGCTGAAATCAGCCTGAATTGATGTGCACACTACTGATGCTATTGATCTTCTGCTTAAAGCCCAGGACTAGGGGTCAGGGCTTATGGATTCTATTCCCACATCTGCCATTGACTTGCTGTGTGGCCTTAAGCAAGTCATTTCATTTCTCTGTGCCCCATTTTCTCCACCTGTAAACTGGAGATAATTATCCATAACACAGAAGCATTAAGAGATGTTGTAATATATTATTGTTTACAGGCACTTAGAGATCTCCATATGAAAGGTGACAATATTATTGTTGATGAGAAAGCAAAGAGAATTTATCCTTCCATTTAATCACTTTATTTGGTACATCAGACTACAGTACCATGCTGCTGTATACACTATATCTAATCCAAAATTAATTATAATTGGATATGAGCCTTGTAATTCAACACAATGAACCAAATTTTATCTTGACTTATGCCCTGGGCAACCACATTGACTATCCAGAGATGTAAATGATGGCAGAATTTAGCACAGTATCTTCCTCTCATCTCACAACCACAGTTTGCCATTCCATGTCAGTTTCCTACTATGACCATAGTATACTCCCATTCACAGGATTGGATAGTGCCTTGCCAAGTTTTTGAATATTATTAAAAACAGATATAAAGAATAATGTATGTGAAGAGGTTCTTAGTTAAAGCTGTGTAAAATATCCACAACAATATTCAGAATTCTTATTGCAAATTTGAAATTGCTCTGACTTTTACAAAAGTTTTGCAACATTTTAATTTACTTTTAAGCGAAATAATTTCCCCCATTTTTGAATGTCTGGGAAACCACGATAACATTTTCACAAAACACAAGCAACTCAGGGGCATGAAAACAGAAGTAAGAAATTTGCAGAACATGTTTTTTTGCGAGCAATGTTTCAGCAGGGTGAATGGGCATGAACCTGGGGAATGTGATAACAGTATTTTTACTACCTCCCGACTAGCTCCATACTAGAGAATCTTGATTAGTGATCTGGTTCAGGTAGATACTTAAGCATATGCCAAACTTTAAACACACAACTAGTTGCATTTAAATCTATTTGCATGCTTCAAATTAGGTGTGCACTTAAATACGTAACTGAACTGGGAGCTTGGGTTTCCTGAATTCTAGAAATAAGCCTATATCGATAGGAGTGCCCTAGGAAAACAGATACCTATAAAAAGACAACTGAAGCCCTTATCAATGCAGTGTTCTTACTGGCCATTAGACTCAAAGGGGTTATAGTCAGACATCAGTCTCATGTCAGGGTCAGGGGCTGGCCAGTGAAAAGCAGACTTCAACTCCCCTCCCACATAGTCCCTCCTCCACAAGTTCTTGGCTTCTGGTACACACTTGACATTTGAGTACTAAATCTTTCTTTTCTGTTCTTCTCCATTTTACTATTAATTATTTACAGACATACGCATCTGGACACTGTGCAAAGATGGGGTCTGTTCAGCTTAGAAAAGATACAACTAAGAGGGGATATGATAGAGGTCTATAAAGTCATGAATAGTGAGGAGAAGGTGAATAGGGAAGTGTTATTTACCCCTTCACAAGAACAACACAAGAACAAGAGGTCATCCGATTAAATTAATAGTCAGCAGGTTTAAAAACAAACATAAACAAGAACTTTTTTATACAACATATAGTTAACCTGTGGAATTTGTCGCCATGGGATATTGTGAAGGCCAAAAGTATAACAGGGTTCAAAAAAGTGCATGATAAGTGCATGATAGATTAGATAAGTGCATGAAGGATAGGTCCATCAATGTCTATTAGACAAGATGGCCAGGGACACAATCCCATGCTCCAGGTTTCCCTAAACCTCCATCTCCCAAAAGCTGGGACTAGGTGACAGGGGATGGATAACTCAAAGATTGCCTTCTTCTGTTCATTCCCTCTGAAACTTCAGGCACTGGCCACTGTAGGAAGACAGAATACTGGGCTAGATGGGCCATTGGTCTGAACCAGCCTGGCTGTTCTTATTTTCTAGTCTGAGTTGGCCGATTTTTCAACACCTCTTGCTGGAATGCTCAGAATATGCTCAGAATGAAGGAATTGGGCTTTTCAGGTTTCCCCTATGATAGCCAGAGTTCTTTGCCTTTATTGATTCTCCTAGCCTCTCCCAGCTGCCTGCCATTTCTTCATCTCTGCAAAGCAGGCCAAGCCCCCAGCCAACGGTAGGTTATTAGTGACAGTACCACTGGTAAAGACGCAAGCATTAAGGGCCAGATTTTGTAAAGTGCTCTAGACACCTTCAGATTTTCGAAACAGCTCAACGTGTTTGACTCTAAGTTTCACAATGGGATACCATGGGTGCTGAGCTCTTTTAAAAAGCTCTAAAGAAATATCTGTCACAACAATGTTCTAAAGCACAGATAGGTAAGAAAGAACCATTTATTTAAGCTTCTTGACCCTCTTGAATTTTGGGATTTAGTCAAAAGGTACTAAAAACCACCTCCAAATTCCCATAATGCTGCCCATCCCTGTTATAATACTTTGCTTTGTCCTGTGTATTAACTGTTAAAATACAAAGTATCACATAATATCTCTACACATCCATTTCACCATCTGTACAGGGGACGATAACATTTCCCCAACGCACATTGGTACTGCGACACTTCATCAATTGTTTATGAAGCACTTTGAAATTCCCAGATAAAAGGTGCAACCGGCAAATGTAAGAACAACAGAGTGCTTCACACTTACTGAAGTCTCCCAACAGCCCTGTGAAATAGGGATTTCTTGTTATCCCCTTTCACAGATGGAGAAACTGAGGCCCAAAGTCACGAATTGGTTTGCCCAAGGTCACCCAGAGTCTAGAGCAGAGCCAAGAAGAGGATCCATGTGCTTTATTGCCAGTTCCCGTTTCTAATGATTAGACAACACTTCCTCCCTACAGTACTTCATGGGCACGATGGCACTGGAATTCAAAAGTGAGGCATTATTTGATTTCAGCAACTCATAGGTCTGAGACACCAACATAGCTCTGTTTCAGAGTAACAGCCGTGTTAGTCTGTATCCGCAAAAAGAAGAACAGGAGTACTTGTGGCACCTTAGAGACTAACAAATTTATTAGAGCATAAGCTTTCGTGGACTACAGCCCACTTCTTCGGATGCATCCGAAGAAGTGGGCTGTAGTCCACGAAAGCTTATACTCTAATAAATTTGTTAGTCTCTAAGGTGCCACAAGTACTCCTGTTCTTCTTTTTCCAACATAGCTCTGTCATCTACTTATTAGAAGTCATGTGTTTGTCATCACCAGCCCCCGCAATTCACAAGTGTGAACTGCACTGTTTAGTGCTGCAGAAGTACAGAGCCATTTACACTAGATGGGAACTACCTGATGGCAGCAGCTCACTTAGTGCTAATCCTACGTGGCAGTTGCTTTTAACTTTTATTTTTTATTTAAAAAGCTTAATTGGGAGGAATGAAAACTCATCAGGAATGTAAGATTTCTGAATGTGAAAAAAAAATGGAGGGGATGGAAAGCTGAGGCAAACAGACATGCATGAAACAGGGCTGGAATTTAAAATGTAGCAATAAGTATGACTGCTGCTCCTTTAGGGATTTTTACTGAGTCTTTCCAAGAGATGCCTTCAATTTTTTTTTTTTTAATTTGAAAAGGAGCACTATACCAACACCAGGTTAACATCAAAAAGAAAAATTAACAGTGAGTGCTGCGGGTGTGCACCGTGAAACTTCTCTGCTGGCAGGGAGCTGGTAGATTGAAAAACAGCAATAAGGTTGGGGAGGCCTCGGAAGCAGGGGAGGTAAGGAAAGTGCCAAGAAAGAAGCCATGAGGAGAAGTACTTTTGGAGCACATGGGGTCGGAGTCAAAGCCACAAGAAGTAGAGGTCCTGTGGAAGGGGGAGGGAAAGGAGACTGATCCTCTGTTTAGTGAGAGGTTCTTGAATGAATGCACTAATAGTCTGAATTAAAGTAACTAGCTATCAGCTCCATTGAACACATCCACATTACTGATCTATGAAGAAGTGACTAGATTCATAGATTTTAAGGCCAGAAAGAACTATTATCGTTATCTAGTCAGACTTCACAGTCCTGCCCCAACATACAGCAGGCTGGGTCTTATATAAAACAGGATTTTTGGGGGTGGAGTCTCCTTCATTTGTTCCAAAGTTCTGATCAAGAATTTGGATGGGGTTTTCCTATAGTATTACAGGCAGTACCAGGAGTAGAAATTCTGTGGATGGGAAGCAGTAGGAGCTGGAATTAGGACTGGAATGACTAGCGCAAAGTCTCCCGGCCAATATTTTTTCACCACACCACAACAGAACAATATTTCCTCCCAACGAGGCCCCTCGGGCATACTTTATTCCCCCGGGAACCAGCACCTCACTCTTCCTCTCAAGCAAAATCCATCCTCTTTCTTTGTTCCCTTCCTTAGAGGAGGAAGGAAAATGCCAAGACCAGTGGCATGGGTGGTGAGATTCAAAGCATCAGGCATAAAACAGCAGAAAATAAGGTTGCGGAAAAGATGCATTATACAAAATACACTGGGCAAATATGAAGAAGAAAACAACCAAACCCCCAGTTACCTGGGCTAAATTCTCCTCCACTAAAGTCAGAGTGTGCAAGTTAGGCCAAAATTTAGGCCATCAGAGTCTAGAGGTTTAGGGCACTAACAGAAAAGGGCTGAATCAATTCCTTTGCATTTCATTTCACCACCACCTATCATTTATGTATATACAACAAATACTATGCCCATAAGAAGCTTCCCTACTCCATAGTTTGTCCTACTGCCAACACTAAAATCAAAGGTAAGTCTGCCATACAGTACCTCCCTGACATCACAGCAGCTCATGAAGCTAATTCCCTTTGCCTCCATCTTTTCTTGAGGGCTGACAAACTGCCATGGGTAATTTGGCCCCGTTGGTAATACCTGTTTTGTCCCATATGCTTTCTATTCTTCTTTGCATTTCTCTGAGACCACATCAGATCAGGGACAAGTGAGACTATGTGAACAGGTGTGGTGAAAAAACAACCATACTAAAGCAGCATGGAAGGGGCAAATCACTTCATGAAAGGACACTGTATCACAGGCTAAAGTCTATGTACTTTTCACGTCATCTCAAAGGGCTGTCAAAACTGGAGTCACCTGACAGTAGTTCCCATTCTGTCACAGAGAGAAGGCAATCAGGAAAAGTTCTTGAAATTTTTGCAAGTTTCTCAGTCAGTTTTTACAGTATTTTGCTAATAAAACTAACTGAACTCTTCCTTTGCTTTCGCTAGTGTTGCTCACTGCTGCTTCCACAGTACTGAAACCTTCTTTACATTCCAGGCCAAAGGGTCTCCCTGGGTCATTTTGTACAAACTGCTGCTTTAGGGACATCTTCTGTGCAAACAAAAGGTTGATAACAGCCCAGGTAGGAGAACGGGCATTAGCTTTAATCTAACATGGGTAACAACAGCAGTGAAGCCATGGAGGCACAGGCTTCCGCACAGGCTAGCAGCCTGAGTACAAGCCTGCCAGGGGCCCTGGGTATGTGCTCAGATTGCTAGCTGAATCCCATGATGCCCCATCTATACCATTATAGTTACCAGTGCTAGCTGCCTACCCATGCTACAATCGCACCCTCACTTGCAGTGTAGACATGCTTGTAGAGGTGAATTAATTCTGCAGTTATCTGAGCAGTGCTTGAAATAGGCAGGACAGCGGTGATTCAGTTATAGTGAACTGGAGTTGTTCATATAAATGAGTGAGTGATGTTCCCCACTAGTTGTGGGGCCAGTGAGAGATTAAGGGTCCTACTACAGTTTACTGCTAAGGGGGATCTCCTTTAGCTCAATATGCAGAGGACCCCGGAACTGAAGGGCCAGGATTTGTATCCCACTCCACAAGTGCAGGAGTAGGAGAAGGATGTTTGTATATCAATGGCTTCTGTTGCAGTTGGCTAGAGAGGACTTTCCTCACAATATTACTCTCCATCAAGACTGCTCTGATCAAACCCTCATCTCACCCACTCTCTTTTTTACAAACATCTCCTGATCTTTTACTCCCCACCCCTCTAACAGTCTCAGACTTTTCAACTCAATCTTCTTTCTTATTTAAACTTCTTCCAATTGTTTTGTAGTCTTTTCAACTCCCCTGCCTCAATTTTTATGAATTTTGTGCCAGTCCTAGAACTAGGGGATTGTCTTTTACAGAGCAACTGCATGTATATGATGTTCCAGGCACCTGCATATGTATAGCAGACACAGTGGCTTTCCCCTAGGAAAACTGCCTACAGTGAACTGTGCCCACTCCTGTTTTATTTCTTGATGATGGTTATTAAGAGTTTGTTTCCTGGTAGGGTTTAATGGATTGTACTTTCCTAGTAACTTAAAGTTTACCGACTGATATTAACACTTGAAAAGTATGAGGAGAGGGCCTGGAATCTTTTCATTATTTGCCCATCTCTCTAGCCTCTCACTACTAGCCAAGGATTCTGAGAGGTACTGGGTTCTCTGCTTCTTGAACCTCTCTTTTGCACTGAAATAAGGGATACAGGCTTCTAGTACTCAGAGTAGAGGATTAAGAGCCAGGATACCTGGGTTCTAATTTTAGCCATGCCATTGAGTCACTGTGTGGCCTTGCATAAGTCACTCCATCTCTGTGGACTTCACTTTTCCATCTATAAAATGGGGTTAATAATACCTACACATCTTTCTGAAGTACTTTGACATTCTCAGATAAAGGGTATTATAAACAGGCCCATTGAAGAGATCTCAGCACTGTACTGAACTGGTTCAGCAAGCATCTATCATTAATTTTGACGGGACTACTCATGCTTAAAGTAAGGTATGTGCTTAAGTACCTTGCTAGATCAGGCCTATTAGCATATGGTAGTTGTATTCTCCAAGCATTTTCTGTCTCAGCTTGGATTTTATGGCCGCATGAGTGTGGATCAAAGCTCTATGCCCAAATCATCAATAGATTACAGGAAGCAAGTGTGATGAAGACTGGATGAGTAGGATAAGTTAATATGTCTGTAGACAACAGTAACTGTGTTCTTTAAAGGCCAGAATGTGAGCAACCAAGTTAGACAGCCCCATATCAAAACTGAGAAAAGGTAAGCAAGGGGAGAGAACTCACTTCCCTCCTTAGTCCACCATAGCCTAGATGCAGTGAACTTCTAGACATGCTCTTAGAGCCACCTGTCTCCCCAAATATTTCCTAGTGTGCACCAAGGAAGGTGAATTATGGAAGGCGAAATTGGGCTGACAGAGGATATGGGGGAGCTGGGCTGGACAGTGATGCTTAGACTGGAAATAGGTACGGGTAGTAGTAGTTTTTTTCCTTCCTTATTAAAGGTCTAGATGTGTTGTCTTGCTTGAGAATGTGTTTAGTTATTAAAAAGTGTATTTTACAAATTTTTGGAATGTACTTAGAGTTGCAGTAAGCACAGAGAATAAGCATAAATACATAAAAAGGCAGACACTGTTTTTAATAACAACACACTTTCCCTTCTCTATCCCCTGCAATCCAAAGTTCACAAAGTAGTGAAGCAGCATTAAT
Source organism: Trachemys scripta elegans (assembly GCF_013100865.1). Classification (NCBI taxonomy): domain Eukaryota; kingdom Metazoa; phylum Chordata; order Testudines; family Emydidae; genus Trachemys; species Trachemys scripta. The sequence goes on along the minus strand of NC_048298.1, from coordinate 148,730,421 downwards.
TAGTTACTCCTCAACTATTACCCTGCTTTTGCAAATGGGGAAACAAGCACAAAGGTGAAATGCCTTGCCCAATATTACACAGCAAATCAATGACAGAGACAGTATTCAAACCCGATGTCCTGCGTCAGTGCTGTTCTTTAGCCACATACTCATCTTCCCTCTTAGCAGTGGTTGCTTTCAAACATGTAAATGCCCTTTCTGCATAATCTAACATAAACGTAACTTTGAAAACCTAGCCCTTTGTTTGCACTCTAAGTCCACTTCATCACTAAATCTTCTCTGATCTGTTTGGGAAACAGTATTTCTTTGCATATAGAGTATTCCACTCTATATGCATCCGAAGAAGTGGGCTGTAGCCCCCGAAAGCTTATGCTCTAATAAATTTGTTAGTCTCTAAGGTGCCACAAGTACTCCTGTTCTTTTTGCGGATACAGACTAACACGGCTGCTACTCTGAAACCTGTATTTCTTTGAGTTGTAGAATCTAAAATGGAAGCTGCACCTATTAGTTCTGTGGTACTTCAGGGCTTTCTATTCAGTCATTTCCTTTTTGACATGTATTTGCTACCTTTTGGGTAAGTAAGAAGGCAGTAAGTATGCTTTATCACCCTACTGCTGAAGGTGATCTTTTACACTGTAGTTCAAAAATACCAGGACAGGCTCTGCATTTTTGACTAGGGGGAGGAGGGAAGGAGATTGGAGTGAAACTCATTTACCTCCAGCAAAACTCAACATGCAATTGCACTACATGGAAACAAGACACCTTCTTATTGATGCTGCTCTTCTTGATCAGTATATTGTAAATAGGTATAGATAAAAAATCTGCCACTCTGGACTGAAAGAAGATTGGTCCAGACATTTTAATGTGATTGTTAGTCTTGAATTAATGTCTGCAATTCAGATCATTCAAGTATCATAGTGCCACCCTAGGAATATTCTCAAACTTCGCCTGTTTTTTCCAGGAAGGGTGGACCAATGACTGATTCATACTTTCACTATATCACAATTATGCTTTTGTTTGGCATCCTCATGTCTGTAGCAAGTCACTTGCAGATGGTCCAGAAGCCACAGGACACGCTGTACTTTGTTCTCATCCCAACCAGCACCATTTTATGCAATCTTTCTAGTCTACCATGAGGTACAGCTATGTTTTCTACTGGATCTTACTTTTGACATTCAAGCCTTTTCCAGGCTCTATTTTAACGTTGTGTGTTAAATTCCTTGTAACCACTCAGGAAAAATAACTTTGGTATCACTGTGGACAGCATAATAAAAATTGCTCCATGTGCAGTGGCAGTTGAAAAATGAAACAATATTAGGATTTATAAGGAAGGGGATGAAAATAGTTGTGGGAATACTGTAATGCCATTATATAACTCAATGTTATGGCATCATCTGGGATACTGTGTCACCCAATCTCAGAAAGGATACAGCAGAAATAAAAGAGGTTTAGAGACAGGTGATAATAATGATTAGAGGACTGAAGACACGTCCATCTGAAGAGAAGCTGAAAAGATTGGGAACTCACTGTCACAAGGTATAAGAAAGGCCAAGAATTTACTAAGATTAAAAAAAAGGAGAAGTCTGCTCCATGCTGACTGGCTATTTGCTCCAACTCTCCCACTTTCCCTCCTAGTCCTTTCTCACAGTCTCTTCACCTAAGTTTCATTCCACACCTGCTCCTCTCACCTTCTTCTCCCCTTCTCTGTCCCCCTTATCCACCATTCCCTTTTCTATTTAGCTGACCCCTTTCTATAAGTAAATATCACCCTCACCCCCTCCAAAAAATCATGGACATTTGTCATTCTGCTTATGTGTTCTACCCCTTCTTCTGCCCTATGTCTGTCTTATCTATTTAGACTGTAAGATCTTCAGGGCAGAAACTGTCTGCTTCTCTGTGTTTGTTCAGTGCTGAGCACAATGGGGCCTCAAACTGTGTTGGCCCTTATGCACTGTGGTAATAAACATGTTAAATAATAGAATAAGAAATACAAAAATAATTACAGACATTCATATGGATAAACAGAACATCCAGAATTACATTACAATACAGTATACATATAAGGACTGTACACTCTCATGGTTTCAGGGCAGAAACCAATCTCTAATTGATAGCTGTTGAGCAGAAACTTCCCCTATGGGCGGGTTATTCTATAACTGTTCATTATGGGAGATTCTAGCACTTTTTTCTGAAGCGTGTGATGCTGTCTACTGTGGTGCTCATCGGGAAGCTTGAAGGGAGCCGGTATGCTACCATTATGTGACAAACCAGTGGGTGGGCCATAAGGTGCACATGTGCTCACCAGCCAGCCAGCCAGCTGTCAGTTTCCTCAGCTCAGTGCCCAGTGATCCCTTCAAGTAGCCAGTCTGCTGGCATTTACAAAAAAAGAGCACAAAGGCCTGCTTCCTGTAAAACCAGCAGGGACATGGGGGCATTCCAGGGTATTCAGGGATACATGGCACCTCTATTTACGCATTCAAAATGAGATTGTTTTGATCATTCACATTAATGCAGAGTATGGTGTGAGCATGGGGAGAGTCACTAAAGGGTTTGTTTGTTTTTTTGGTGGCAAAATGTTTCACAGGCTTAGGAAAAATTGCTAATCATGGTTCTGTCCATGTAGACATAAATTTAAATATATGTCTCATGTGCTCATATACAAAATGTATAGTGTGAACATTATAATGATCTTAGGCACAGATACCGATAGCACTATTTTTCTCTACATATATCATGTATATGATGACCAAGACAAAACTGATGATTATATGTTAAGGCCTAGTTACTTTTAACCACATTTAGAACTTCCTGGCCTGGAGTGCCTTATTGCTATTCTGAAATGGAATTTATATATCAAACTAACAAAAAACAAACAAACAAACAAACAAAAAGAGTCAGACCCAGGCATGTCCTGGTTACTGCTGAAGTGGGGCATTTCTCAGAGCCACTCAAAAAGATCCATACATAGGCAAAGCTCTATAGCCACAGTAGAAGCTCAGAGATACGAACATCTCAGTAATAGGGTTACCAGTTTTGGTTGAATGTATTCCTGGAGGTTCCATCGTATGACATAATCTTTCATTAAAGATTAATCTTTATTTCTTGGAGACTCTAGGACAATCCTGGAGGGTTGGCAACCCTACTCAGGAATGGAAGTTGTTTGTAACTCTGAACAAAATGTTATGGTTGTTCTTTTAAAAGTTTACAACTGAAAATTGACTTAATACAGCTTTGAAACTTTACTATGCAGAAGAAAAATGCTGCTTTTAACCAGCTTAATTTAAATGAAACAAGCATAGAAATAGTTTCCTTACCTTGTCAAATATTTTTAAACTTTCCCTTTATTTGTTTAATAGTGTATATTTAACACAGTACTCTACTGTATTTGCCTTTTTTTTTTTTTTTGTCTCTGCTACCTGCGAACTTCTGGTTCCAAATGAGGTGTGTGGTTGACCGGTCAGTTTGTAACTGTGGTACTGTATTTGTAACTCTGAGGTTCTACTGTATTTCCTAAATAAAATTAGATAGCCTTAGATGTAGACAAAGAGGGGCTGATGATTCTTCCCCGTTTTATTCCCAATGAAGGCAGTTTAGTTATTTACAGGCATTTCTATAGGAATTGTATTAATTAATTAACTAAGAGTAGAATTAGGCCCATTCAGTTTGTACTGAAGTATTTTTTTTTTAAACATAGACATATTGGTGCAGATACAAAGCACGCACAACAGCCTTGGATGACCCTTCTGCTTCCCCAACGTTTGCAACAAACATAGCATTGAAACCAAATTTCCAATTTCCTTGGAAACAGTACAGTATTCCAGTAAACAACAGCACAATCTAAATCTTGAGAAACATACACATTAATACACACATTCATACCTGCATGAGCCTGTAACATCAGCCTTTGTATGTTTTTTTTAAAATGTACTTTGTAATGATGCATTTTTTCTATGTTTCTAGTGCTTGGGAATGCCAAGAATTTAGGAAGAGAGCCATAGCTTAACAGAGCAATTATTTGCCAGTAAATACTCCATTTGCTTGTTCTGTGATTTTTCTTCTCCTAACTCGCACATTCAATAATCCGTCCCTTGCTGCGTCACAAGGACAAAAAGTCTTTTCTCCAAAGCAAAACACATTCACCAATCATTCTCCAACTATACCAAGCCTCAGTTAGCAAAAAGCTATTTTGTAGCTTTAATTAAGAACTTTCCCCTACTGATCATTTTTCTATAACCTTACACCTCCAGCCCAAGAAACTAGAAGGCAGTGACTCAGGCTGTGGGGATCACATGCCATTAATAAACACTTTCAACCACATTCATGTGGTTTACAAGATTCGGGACAACTCAGCTGAACTACTGCTTTGGATCCAGATTGTATTCAGGTGGGGGCACATATGTTCCTCCATGCACTAGAGAACAGCTCATTTGCACCAAGATACCAGGAACATTTTCTCTGTGAGCCTCTATTTTAACCAGACTGCAAAAATTTACTCCAGCATTGTTAAAAATTTAAAGTTAATTCTCAAAATAAGGGGTAATTACTTTTGATACAAAGCAGCTTTTATGACCTATTACATAGAATCATAGAATATCAGGGTTGGAAGGGACCTCAGGAGGTCATCTAGTCCAACCCCCTGCTCAAAGCAGGACCAATTCCCAACTAAATCAGTAATCCACTTACTAAAGAACCCCTTGGAAAAAGAAACAAGGAAATGCCCCCACAAAAACTGTTGTAGTAACTGTAGGGGCTAAATATTCATCTGCACCCATGCTTTGAAAACCTAAGCATTTGGGCATACACATTGAGTCTCAGTCTCTTTGTCAACAATTTAGGCACACAACCAATTTCTGAAGAGTGTGTAAATCTGTGCAAGCAGCATCACACAACTAGATTAGCATCTTGAAATAATGGGTCAAGTGGGTATAGTAAGAAATCTAGATGTGCACATTGTATTTCCTTAGAAATTTCATATAGCTAAGTTCCATTCTGCTCAGTTAAGAGGAGGGTGAGAAATAGTATATTTGGGAAAAATAAATAAAATACAGCAAGAGTGATGTGAATTACCCATAATAATTGCTAAATGCAGATCTAGGGTCTGGACTCAGAAGCAGGAATATCCTTACAAGGTTCAAGGAACAACATTCCAATGTGACGCATAGCGCACTGATACTGTAGCTATTCCATCTGGTCCTTGCAAAGTAACATATCTAGATAAGTGTAGGACAAAGAGCCCAATTTCGATCACTCAGATTGTTTCTTAGGGCAAAACATGGCCCTGTTTTCAAAGTCACTTTGGGTCTGGTTCTTACTCAGATGAGTAAGAGCAACTTGTGTGACCAAAGTTGCCAATTAAGGCCTTATATTTCTTGCTCTTTTGATACAAGCTGTATTTGGAAGTTCTGAACATGTTTCCTATGATATGGTCAGATTCTAGGAACTATGGAATTTACCGATTTTGATATCACACCTCAAGATGATAAAATATGCCAGGTTACGACAATAATTCCTTATGAATAACTATAGAATTTAAAGCATCGTGCTTTGGATGGATGAACTCTATCTACGTTATTAATCTTCCCTAATGAAATGTATTGATTTCATGTTTTGCACTATATATATCAGCTGTTTAAAAGCAGACAAGATATTAGGAATTCTTTAACGTGCATCAATACACCAAGCAGCCAATGTGAAATATAGCAAAAAAGGACTAGCTAGATCCTTGAACCTTGTAAGGGTCCTGGGCATCTTCTGCACATACAATGCCTTCCATGTAATGTGATATAGCATGGCCAGAGGGCAGCAGGAGAGTGATAGATGAGAGATATGTAAGCCCCAGGATGAGGAGAGCCTTATTCCCTGTAGAGGGAAGAGAGGCTGTTACAGATTAATTAGAGTACCTGAAACCAATTAAGCCAATTAGAGCACCTGAAGCCAGTCACCTGATAAACCCCTCTGCTTCAATCAGACAGTTGAAGCAGAGTGGTTTGGTGTTGGAGCAGAGAGCAGTTTGGAGGAAAACAGTTTGAAGGAGTGCTGTGGAGGGCCAGAAGACCAAGACCCTAGGTAAAGGGAAACCTAGCTTGTGCAGAGCAGAGGGACTCTACAGACACAAGGAGTTGGGAGAAACTTGGCCCAAGCGGAGAGAGGGCAGGTAGCCCCACAAGCTGAAGGGCCAGAGAGGGAAGTAGCCAGGGGAAGGAATTGCTAGTTCAAGTGGTTCGCTGCTATCCCTAGGGCCCCTGGGCTGGGACCCGGAGTAGAGGGCGGGCCTGGGTCCCTCCCTCTCCACTCCCCTTTTCTGGGACACTACTGGGACAGTTGATACCCCAGTTCAGGGATGAGAAATGGTGCCCTGAACCCCCACAAGAGGAGAAAGCGCGGGACCCCTCATAATAGTGCCGGCAATTTGCCATAGTAAGAAAGATTAGACAAAGAACTGAGAGGAAGTTCTCAATGTGGCATATTTCAATGGCAAGAGTAAACATCAGGCTATATGATCACAACTAGGCTATAAGAAAGTTGTGATATTTTGGTTGAAAAGTTGCGGCTAGTTTGTTAAAGTTCGGGCTCAAGGCATGCAGCCTACCTTCCAAAGCAGGGCAGCAGTGCAGAAGAGATACCATGTGTCCCATCGGGCTCTAAAAGGTAAACATGAAGGAGGGGTGGCCAAGCCAAATTTGAGAGAATGGCATTGTGATCTGGTGCATAGGGTCGCAAGACCTCTAAAAGTTTTGACAACTACAAAAAGTTGTGGCTTGTGTTCAAAGTTGCAGTTTCTGCAACAAAATTGCTACCTGTGATTTTCTTACAGCCTTAATAATAATGGTCTCGTCTGACCTTCAAATCTGTAACTTTGAAAATTCCTCTGAAATTGGTTCATAGGAGATGTTTCGTTAATAGATTAACCAGCTATGCAAGTGTGTGCAGAACAAGACAGGTAGATTTTCAGTATTCGCTTAGGTCCATTCATGCTCCCATTGAAGACAGCAACAAAACTCTTACCGATGTCAAAGATGAGGGCCCTTTATGAGGGCAAAGCCTTTGAAAAATAGAGCCATTTTTGGCTAAGAACATTTTGGTATATTAATTGCATATTAAACAGTTATAAATTTTCCCTAAGGGTCTCACACATGCAATGAAATTTAGGATTAAATCTGACTTTGATGTCCAGTGTGCAACACCTATAAATTAAGGGCCAGTAGATCAGATTTAAGGGATGCGCTCAGGTCAGATTTTCTTCATTATTTCAGTTGTGTAGAAATAGACTTTTATAACATTTAAAACCAATAAAAATGTTTCCATCATTTCATAACATTTCTCCAAAACAAATAAACCCATTATCATTCAGTGAGTGTAACACAAACAGTCCAGTATTGTGCTAATGGTGCTGGTGCTTAGATAGATACCATGGTAGCAAGTGTTTCCAAAGTGTAACATTACAGAAAGTCAAATGGTGCTATTGGAGGTGGTCACCTTAGTGCTATTCAGCGGAATATGTATTATCAACTGTGATGCAGATTTCTTTAAATATGAGGATATCATCACTACAGTCCATTCTGCCTGAATTCTCTGAATAAGAATAATTAAGTGTAGTTGTTGTCAACAGTTTATTTCCACACAAGGAAACAAAAATGTTACATGATGTCAAAATATCACAAGTAGTACCATGGACATCTGTACCTATCTGAGCTTCAGTTTCCCTCACGGTAAAATGATGATGATTTAACCTTCCTTTGTAAATTTCTTTGAGCTCTACAGATTAAAAGTGCTGTGTAAGTGCTAAGTACTATTAATATGAAGGATATATGAGACTTTGAAAGTGAAACTTTCAACTATAAACAAACATGAAATTGACAAGTCTGTTTCCATGGTCCAAACTTAGAAGGGAAATAAACGGTATTAAAATAATGAAAAGTAAAGTAGGTTTTTTAAAATTTATTTTACATAATCAAAGCAAAAACTGTCAGAAAAGAAATTTGTGTCTGAAAAAAACATTCTCAACATAATGTTCCTTTAATGCAAGAGTTTCTTAAATTTTTTGACTTAACTTAAACTTTTAACATTAATGTACTTGTTTTTCTTTTCACAAGACAGCTTGGGGAAAAAGAGTTGACACACTCTTAGGGACAACTGTTTAAATGGGAATTTACTGGATCAAGTCAACACACAACAAATTCTTACTTATCCAATGCAACTCACGTAAAATTACATTCTTCCCAACAGAGACTGCATAGCAAAAATGGATATTTGGTTTGCTTAAAAGATGTCCCCATTAACTGTTTTTTTAACACTTTAAGCAATCAGCCAGTGGAGCCAGACATTGTCCTCAGATAACCTCGTGCAGCTACCGTTAGTGCAAAACACTGTCGTTTCTCAGACTTCATACACTCTGAACTGCTTAGTTCTCTCACATTCATCTCCTGAGGGATGACAGCAAAGTGGGCGAGTCCCCCCCTTCCTGCATGGACTGGGGAACAAGTGTTGATGTGGCATGATGTGTTATCAGCAGTGATGAACTTGGCTTGCTTAAACATACATGTTTTGAGAGGGTTCCCTTCCAAATTTGTCCAAAATAAAAGGGGCACCTGGTCCATGTTATGTCCCTTATAAGTTTTGCTTGTATTTTTTCCCATTAGAAGCTCTTACCACACATATTTGTTTTCAGTTTGAAATTTATACTTATTTTCAGAAGTTGGAGAGACACTCTGAAGTCATGTCTGGTAAGAGAATGGATCTCTCTCAAAATGTCTCAATGCTTTTTTTTATATACACCACAGAATCTTGCTCTTCCCCACTGAATTAGCTATTAGCATCTATCCATCTAAGCTATAATAGCATACTTATCGCCCTGGTATCAACCACATCTGAGCATCCCTAACCACAACAAGTAAGTTGCACTCAGAATACAGAGCAATTAAACTTTAGTAAAATGTAAGCGGTGGAAGGAAAGGTGTAATTACATAGACACTGCAGTTCAAATTCATCCCATGTGTAACTTGACTAATATCACTGGAGTTAAATGAGGGATGAATATGGCCCAGGTGGCCAAAATCAGTTGGCAAATCCTGAGGTCCTTATCCAGGCACATTCCTATTGAAGTCAATGAGCCAGTTTCTGTTTATTATATTGTAAAACTGGGGGAACTCCACTAAAATCAATAGAGTTTACTCCAGATATACACTGGTCTGACTGAGATCAAATTCTGGTCCACTGGGGGTTTTGCCTGGATGAGGATGACTCTAAAAAAAAGTAAGGCAGTTAGGATTTCATACAGAGAACTTGAAATTAGAAGCCATCTGAAAATGACTTGGCCTCCACTCCTGCAACCTGTTCTGGAAGTCAGTGGGACTCTGTCTGAGCACAGAGTTCTACTCAAGCAGAACAAGTTGCAGGACTCAGCGTTCAACTTTGTTCTCTAAGGCTATCAGTACTAAACATGGGCGTGAAACAAAACCCAATTCAAACGTTGATGTTTTCCAAAATCTGGATCTAAATTCTGCAGCCCAAACTCAACTCTAATCATCAATGAAGAAGAAAGCAAATATTAGCACCCATTCAGACAGGGCTAAGAAACAAATATTAGCACCCATTCAGACAGGGCTAATTGGAAGAATGCACAAAGTTAGCAACCTTGGGTTTTTATTCTCTTGGGTTACAGATGCCATAATTTACCATTTGTAAAGAAATGTTTTGCTTAATGTTGCTTAAAGTGTACAGAACAAAGGAATGGAGTGGGGCGAGGTACCAGGACAGACAAGGACAAGAAGTAGAGGATCAGGGAGGAAACTGTGCTTCCCTGTCTCAGGATGGGACCTAACTGGCACATAGGCTTTTTGCTAGCTCTCCCTAAATAAAAACAAAAAAATCCATACTATTTTTTCTGTACATATGCAACAATATATTATTCAGAAGGTGGCAATAGAGTATAGCTTGGATCAGGTGGGGAAGTGTAACATGCAAAAGGTGTTAGAAAGTGAAAAAGGAAGATATGGCATGAATGATTAACGGCCGCATCCCATAATTGTATATGCGCAGACTTTCACTGTTATGAGGGTTTGGGTTTTTTCAGACAGAAAAATTATTCTATGGAAATTATAATACATTTTCTGGATGTTAAGTAGGCTCCAGCGATACATATTGTCAATCATCACTATTTCCTAACTGAGTTTTTAATGTATTAATAAATATAGATCTTCAGTTGCTCTTCATGCAGGATATCATCCTTGCAAATCTGGCATGAAAATCTAACACTACAGGCAAAAATGTGAGAGCCTGTCCCAGGATTAATATAACATAGTTTGCTTGCCCTGGGTAAATGGGCAACAGAATTTTCAAGGCTTCAGCACATATGCACAGATACAGCTCTGTCCCTCTGTTGTGCCCAGGGCATATATGATAAGCTTCTTTAGCACCAATAAACCAGTGAATAATCAATAACAGGCAGATCACTACTGCTACATGACATTTGGTGGATCACAGCTTACGAGCCACTGCTTTTTGCAGTGGAAGAGAATGAAGGAGCAAGAAATCTGCTTCAGCGTCCGAACTACTGGCCAGATTGCAAGACCACTTGCTGCAGCATCATCCCTCTTCAGACGTGTGGGGATCAGGCTGACCCTGTTATGTGGACTCCCATCTTATGCTGTCAAACTTCACTGCCCATAAAGTGGGGAAAAGGAGGAGCTTGTCTCAAGCACATGCTGGCAAGGAGATGGATGTTCTCAGAAAGTAGTATGGAGCTCCTATCGGCATTCCCCAAACTATACCAGATTTCCTAACAAACCTCAAGACATCTGTGTGCTGGGAGGGAAACACCTCACTGTCCATTGTGAACAGTGGAAAATCCACCAATACTTGTATTAGTTACTGGGGTCATTACCAGTGTCTGAGAACCTCACAAATATCCATAGATTTAGTTTCAGACACCTGTGAAGTAGGGAAGTCTTATCATCTCCATTTTACAAGTGGGGAGTGAAGGCAGAGAAGGCTTGCCCAGGGTCACGCAGACAGAGACACAAAAGAACCCAGATCTCCTAAGTCACAGTCGTGCGCCCTAAGTACAAAACCGTCTTCCCTCTTTGCTTCAAGGCCATGGAGTTTTCTGTTCAGTATTTTTACAGAAGAGCATAATCTGGGCCTAAGTGATCATGTACACAGCAAAAAATGAATGCCATTTCATCTTCATGAGAAACCCTAACCCCGAAGTTGAAGTAACAACAAGAAAGAAAAACATTATTGGTACTTGTGGCTTCAACACACATGGCTTGAAGGTCAGAAAAAAAAAAAGACTTCCATAGAATGGAAACTTTTGATTTTACATGGTGCTTTCAACAGAGAACGGAGAGGCTTCAAAATATCTCTGTAACGTTGGATATATTAAGTTGGTTTATTGTGTTTTGTTTTTAAACAGATTAAAAACTCTCCCTGGCTTAATTGCTCTTAACATTTTATTCACCCCATTATTAACTTAATCAGAGCAAAGAAAAAAATCAGCTTGACTTTTTTGACAGCAAAGTCAAGCCAACTGGAAAATTCAACTCCTACAAGAAAAGTGGAAAGGGAAAACTCTGGTTTACAACAGTGTGTAGGGAAATGTTTTCAAATGCAGCCCCAGCTTCATGGAAGTAGAATCTCTATTCTGCCTGCCCTACCACCTCACACACACACATAGAGTCAGGTATCCTTTGTTATGCTTTAGAGACTGCACACGTCTGCAACAAGATGAGTGAGTGATAGTAGATTAGGGGCCTGACTGTTATTCTTTTAAGATTATTTTGCCCTCTGTAGTACCTTTTGACAGAGGCTCTCACAGTATTTAGCAAAGATGGATAAGAATTATCCTACCCATTTTACAGATGGGGACAACTGAGGAACAGAGAGGATAGCCCAGGATTACAAATCAACAGCTGGGAATAGAATTAAGACTCCCAGTTTCCTGCTCCCTGTTGTCCCAGTCCACTCAACTCCCAGTCTCCCATTCCCTGTCATCCTAAGCCCTCTCCTGCCTCCAAGTCCCCCATACCATCACCCAGTCCTCTCCAGACTCACAGTCCCTCATTCCCTGTCATCCCAGTCCTCTCCTGCCTCCACTCCCTGTTGTCCTGGCTCTCTCTGGACACCCAGTTCTCTGCTGTAACCACTAGGCAATACTTCTTTTTTATCTTTTCATTAAAAGCTAGAATTCAAAGAGGTGAAATCTGCTTTCTGAGGACATGGATTCCTAGTTGCAAGCTAACAGCCGACTGCCCCAAATATGTTCATTTCCTTTAAAGGGTACCTGAGAATGAACCTCCTTCCTCCTTTCATCGTGTTTCATTCACAATGCTTGGCACTGCAGTTTGAGGAATGTAGTGGTATAGATGGGTTTGAGGGAATTTGGCCAAAGGCATAGCCTCAGACACTACTGTATAGACAAATAAGAGAAAATAAATGGGGAGACAGATGATCTTGCATAACAAGCTTCCATTTTAGTTTTGGATTGACTTAGTCATGTTTTTCATTGGCTGTCTGGATTCTCTCAGGTCCGTTGGACAATGGGTTTCATGGAGTCTTGCATACATAAACTTTTGATCGGTTTCCAAATTCATTGCCAGTATCCTAGGCACCCACCACTGGGTCTTGCTAAGTGCTGTTCTAACTCAGGAGGAATGGCAGATAAATGTCACTCTCCCCTTATGTTTTCTTAAGGCCAAATCTGAGTCCCAGTGACATCAATTGGAGCTCAGCCATTTATTTCAATGGGACTAAGATTTGACCCTTATCTTATTTAGTCATCATAACCTCCCTTCTCTGAAAATTAAGGTGTTAGCTTTCCAGACAGGTTAAGTTAGTTCTCCTACAGACAGAAGAAGGGTCAGATGAAAGAGCAACAGGGTGGAAACAATCTTTAGAAAAGCCAATGTGTTCGTGTTGGTTTAAGTCTAAATAGGATGCAAGGAGAGGCAGAAGCTTGCATTTGATCGTGCTGAAGACAAACAGTAAAAATAGAGAACATTTATCTGATATTTAGAGGAGGAATCTCCCCACCCCAGAGTCAGACCCAGAGAAATATGTATTAAAGGGAAGGTGCAGTTGTAATAGCCAAATTTATAAAAGAGGGATCGGATTGTCAAAAGCACTCAGCATTGGCCTAACTTTGCTCCACTGACGTAATGGTAAAACTCCTATTGACTTCAATCGGAGCAGAGCTAGACCAACGCTCAGTGTTTGTAAAAATTCCGCCGGCGGTGATTTCGTTAGAACAGTGCCCCCCTTCTGGCTCACTCAGCTTTTATTTATTTTGTAGTTGTTGTTGTTTGTTTTGTTTTTTGTTACTAGAAAAGTGTGGTGGATTGGGGGAAAACATTATGGGACTATAATGGAGTATAGCTGGAGTAGCTCATAGCTACCAAGGGAAAGAAAGGCCAATGAAGAATGATGCTTTTATGCCCTACCTTCTCAAGTTCATGCTTTGGAAAGGCTTTAATATGCCAATATATATTGTTTGGCTCTGTGTTACTGGACAGTGCTAGAAGAGGACAGGCGTTGAATGTAAATGGTGCCAAGAAACCAGTCCTTTAATTTTCTGACTTTAATAAGCATTGTGGGCACTCTGCCTCTGTCAGAACCATACTCTGTCCCGCTATGAATGACAGAGGGCAACTCAGGAACCTCACCATGCTCCAACTCCTGAAGGCTGACTGCACTGCTTTCAAGGCACATCAAAAGACCTGGGATTTGCCTAGCTACTCTTGAGCTCTCCTTTCCTAGTGTACAACACAATACCATGCTGTCAAATGCTTGGCCTGTTATTGACCTTGTATTTCATAACACATCATGCCGACAAATCCCTTGGGAATGAGATCAACACAAATATGTAAGCTGTGCTGCCTACGATACACTCAGAAAGAAGTTGGTGAGGGAAGCAGATGAGTAAATGCCATGACTGTACATTTAATGGGAGCTATATGGTCAATAGCCCACATTAAATTGTAAACTTAAAACAATATATTATACTTAAACAGGACCTTTCATTCTGAAAGAGCCCAAAGTGCTGTACATACACCCAGAACTACCAGAAATGCAACCACCTCTGTGATAAAACATCAAGTTGAGAGATGAATGGAGCACAGCATACTGCACAACAGTAGGGAAGGGGAAAGTTGTGGCTGCATACAGCAAAGCCGACTCCTTCTCTTCCCAAACTGCCCCAGTCTCTTTTATATGATGATCCTGACCTAACCGGACCTCAGTTTTAAGGACTCATCTGGAAAACCATTAAAATAAATGGCAAGAAATTCAATTTACCTTTCACAGAGGTATAAAGAGATGAATGGCTGTTGGAATTTGGCCCTGGACTACACAGAATCAAGGAGTTTCAATCTTGAAGCTTACACCACTAAACAATCCTTCAGCAAACCTGTCTGATATAGTTTTGCTTTATACTAAGGGATAGTCAACATGATAATTTAGCGATTGTATTGATGCATTGAAAATGTACCGTAATTTTCTAGCTATCATAATTTACAACAATGAAGGGTGTATCATACCCAAGACATTTTCTAGCTGACATTCAAATCCGTCTCTGCCAGTACACTCTCATCTGGAGTTGGGCCATGGAATGAAATGCTATGGAAAAACAAAATAAACCAAAACCCTGCTGTGGAAACAGGACAAATCTAGTTTCACATCCCCTGCAGAGAGAGAAACAAGACGGAAGTAAAAGGCACCAAATGGAGCTCACAAAGCTTCAGTATGATCTCAGCCTCCACATTCTGGCAGAGTCCACAACCTAAGTTATCTGCTTTGCTTCAAGTGAGAACCATTCTCTCATTCTCTTATGGGTACAAAACTGTAGTGTCTATGAGCAAAATCCTCTTAGTCTCTTTGATTAAAGGGAAATTGGGGGGGAGACCAAGAGGGGGACAATGGAATTCTCTCTCTAAGGCCTCTTAGCACCCACACATCAACTCTATCCCCACTACTGCAACACAGGGACTGTAGAAGTATCCACATAACTCACCTTCTAAAGGCTCTATATCCTACCTGAGTGTGCAGTGGAATTACTCCACCTATCAGATCCTACATGTCCTTGGGGGCAGGTTTTAGACCTATATCTAAACCAGATTGTAATCAAGCTGGATTCATTCCCTCTTGAGCAACATCTCCAATAGTCTTATTACATCTTCTCAATCCTGCACTACACTCAGCTGAGCTAGGTTTCTTGGTGATGGCTATTAAGTAGGCAAGAACCCCTGACACCTCCAGATGCTAAGGCAAGTTGCTGGCACTGGCAGTTAGACAGAGCCTCTTTATATGTATAAAGTGAGCACGTTTGTTTGGGAGTCACTGAGAGACAAACAATGCCAAAGCTCAGTTTCTGAGTAGACTGCACTTTAACCAGGACTTTTGTCTGGAAATTTCAAAAAGAATGAGCAGATCCAGGACATGCAAGCAAATCAGCAATGCAAAAAGCCAGGCGTGCTTTGTATTTATTGCTAGATTTATGCCCTCAAAATGGGGTGGATTCTGCATGTGTTGAAACTAAGGGAAATGTGCAGATGGAGAAAGTGAAAGATATACCCCTGAGCACCTGGCATCCATACTCTGCATCCTGGTCACTGCCACTTGACCTTTAGTTACACCCACAATGGAGAAGTAATTAGTTATATGAGAAATGATTCCTGTGAACTCAGGTGTTTATATATATGCAGAGTATGAGGGGTACACGACCTGCTTAAGGAGACCCCTCCCTGGTCATTCAAATGCTTTTGCCCCTATGGACAAAACTGGGGTGAATATGATGAGCAAACATCACTGTTCTGCAGAGAACTTTGCAGGATGCAGATGGATTAGTCCCCTTTGCAGGAGATTGTCCAATACCTGATATGCCGCTCAAAGCCCCTCTGCATCCCACATAGGCTGAGGGAGGATCTGCTCCCACATTTGTATCCTTGTTTGTATTTGGTTTCTGGCAGCCTGTCTATGTACCTTAAGTTTTTACAGCAAGAACATCTTAAAATGCCATATCACAGGATCCCCTCCTGTTAGTCTTTACTCCTTTATTTAATACAAAAAGACACAATGTTCTGCAGTGATTTTTTGTTGTTAATTAATTCATTTGAGACAATTCCTTAAAATTTCATTTTAACAATTTTTGTGTGGGTGCATTAATTACTTTAAAAGATGCTCACAACTGACACTTATTAAAAGCCTTTGTTCACACACACATACACACACACGCACACTCTCTCTCTCTCTCTCTCTCTCTCTCTCTCTCACTCTCACTAAAAAACAACCTTCCAGCTTCGTTCCCCCCTCCTCCCTTCTGAGCAGGTACCTGCTATCAACTGCTGGAGTGTGCTCATTCTGCACCTAGAGCTATAATTATTTTGCTTTAATTTTACAAAACCTTTTGTTCCATTCCCACGAGCCCACCTGATCCTTATATTACACTCGCTCTATTAAAACACTCATGCAGAACAAAGCACGGTTGTACTGATTCATAAGTAACTACCCCCCTTTCCTTTCATAGTAGAAACACACCACTGGCTGGGTTTTCATGACACTGTCCCTGGTTTCAGATGCTTGGTCCCAGTTTTGTTTCTTTACTGTTGTTTTTACATGTTTAGTGCCTGATCGCACTGTGGCGTTGCTGTTGTTTTGAAGAACCATTCTCAGACATTTTACATTCTGCTCTGTGACACTACAAGAGGTTCAGTGCAGAGAGTGCTGGGGAATTTATCTGAATTATAATCAGACTCCAGGATTTTTTTTTTTTTTAGTTGTGTAGTACACTCACCAGGGCTAGCCCTACATTTCTGTGTGCTAAGTAGAAGACTGTACTTAGGCAGACTTCTGTCATCCACATGGCATGTCTGGTATGGCAGGACATAGCAGTAGTGTAGGGTCAGGGTGCTCACCATTATCTGGACTTGGAGTGTATCACTCTCTGGCTTTTACACAAGGACAAGCACACTGATAACTCTTAGGCTGGGATTTTTATAAAGACCTAAAGGCTTGAGGAGGACAAATCCCTTTTGAAAACCTCCCCCTTAATAAATAAAAAATGACTATGAAAAAGATGCTTGTAAATTCTAGGAAGAAAGATAGGGAGAAGAGAGCTCATTACTGGAGGTGGGAGCATCATAAGTGTTTCTTCATCCATCTGCCTTGTAGAACGCAAACTTCTTTGGACTGAGACAGACTGTACTTTGTGTCTTATACCGCATCAAACACATTGTCAGCATCAAGTAATTAACAAATAATATTCAGAAGGGCAAGGGGTGGATGTGGGCAGGGAAAGTTTTGGCAACTGGGAAAAAGGGTTGGCATCCTGTAGTTCAGCTTTTCAAGATGGGGGTAGAACGTGTCACAATGGCCTACTGAGCAAGGGATGCACTAGGTGTGTGTTGGGAGGTGGTGCTGGCAATGTGAAGCCAGCCATAGAGAAGCAAGCATGGTAACGCAATGTGGAGTGCAGAGACTATAACTGGAAAAGGATCACAGTGAGGCACGTGCAAGAGGGAAATATGCCAAAGCGTAGGACAATGATGGCTGCAGAGCAGGCAAGTAACTGTTGCAATTTGCCAAAGAATAACCATTCTGCATATTTTATGAAGCATGTCAAATCTATCAGATTTTCTCTTATGAAATCATCATACTATAGCAACAATCATTCTCTCAATCAATCCTCCATGCTGTTAACTGAGTAGTGAGAGGTGTGGGGGAGGGGAACTTTCATCTAGATTTGGGGTTTTTTATAATCTGATTTTGAATGATGGATTCACTGAATAAAAATTCAAGTTTTAAAATATATACACACATACACGTGCACATAAACGTATGCTGGCTCTGAAAATTGGCAATGGGATAGTAACAGATCCATTCACCTCTTGTTGGTTGGTTCAAATCCAGCCCAGGTGAGGTTTTACTTTCTGATGGCCGTTCTGTGGCTTGTTTGAGATGACTTTTATGACTCAGTCCAATTCCTGCTGGCCAAGAGCCTGCATCACAGAAATCATCACCGCCATAGAGATCATTAACTGGCTTCTTTGGTACCAAGGAGTGAATCAGCAATGGAGACAGAACTCTCTTCTCACCCTTGTAATTGACTGCTCCAGGACAGAGGGTGGCGTATGCATGTTTGTGTTCACACATGCAAGTTTAAAAGTAGGAAAAAAACAACAAATCAGCTATGTTCACATCACCAGGAATTGTAGCATATACTAGAAATTTGGCTTAATCCTCGTAAGTGCAAACCACTCCCAGCCTCCACTGAAATCAATGGGTGCTACAGGCGCACTGCATCTCTCAAGATCAGTCCTTTTGTGATTAAAGAGCCGAAAAAGAGAGAGAGAATGCATAATAAACTACAGATTTCCCATTTTAATTACTGAGGAAGAGCTCCTTGGCTTTCTGTCTTTTTGCCGCTTAAAATCAAAGAACAGCAGGCAGAATGCTTCGGACTTTGGCCACTCTTTGGGACATTGTGCTGCCAGATGAGAGCAATAAATGAGACATTCCATCCTGTAGTGGATGTAAACCTCAGGATGACTATGTTGCATATTGGGAGGATTTTTACTGTATCAAGCATGTGATTCATTATCTGATGACTTAGTTGGTGTTGGTCCTGCTTTGAGCAGGGGGTTGAACTGATGACCTCCTGAGGTCTCTTTCAATCCTAATCTTCTATGATTCTATGATTATCAAATCTACTGCGCTGAACAAACATCCCAGTGCATCCAAGAACACAGAAACACTCAGGCAGTTTTCCCAGGGCTCCTGCTTTTTAGGGAGTATGAATCATTAGATTCTCTGAAGAATTAGACTCTCTAGTTTCATTCTTTATGATATGTTTACTAACCTGAGGGGACTAAAGGTCTCAGGACCCGAGAGTAGTTTTAAGTTTTTCACCATCTGTCTGAAGTGCAGCCAATGCAAATTCCACCTTCAGATCTGCACTCCTGTGCCTCCTTGTTATGTTTCATTTCACACTTATTGTCTCTGTTCCTTAGAAACAGGAAAAATGCGCATCTGATCAGCTTGCTGAAGTCATGTACATCATGTAACCTGAAATTGTTCCTTCAGTAGGCGCTGCTTGGACATCCACTTAGGTCTTCAAAATGAGCAAAAATGGAGCTTGTTCAAAAATGGTAAGTATGTTTTATGAATTTTTGTTTTAAAAACATTGTTTTATTGAAAAGTTGTGAATGTTTTCAAAATTTTTGAGGAAAAAAATGAGAACTTTGGTTCAGTTTTTCCCCCTTGCTTTCTCTAGTTTATTTTTCCACTCCTTCCCTTCCTTTTTGTCAGCCCATTTCGTGACTGAAAAAAGGGGGAATGGTAAAAAAACAAACAAACAAACAAACAACCCACTTTAAAAAAATTATTGTCATTTTCTTTTTCAAAAATCAAAATTTCAATACCAGGAAAATTTCTGCCAAAAATGTATCTATTTTTTAAAAAGGCCATTTTTTGACCCAAAAAAGTTTCAAATGAAATACTGTGGTGAGTTCTAATGGGAAAGGATAGAGCATGTTAGATGTACATCTGCATGGCTGAGGTCTGACAGTACAAGATATTTTGCTACTGTGATCCTTATGGGCATATACTGGACTGAAGCTCTGGATAATAAATGATTGGCAGAAAGTATGGATGAGCTCAAATCCAAATACTGGATCTGAATTTCTTCCTTTTCCTGGAAATACGGGGGAGCCAATCTGGATTCAAACTGCAGTTGAAACTCATCTCTACCATCAAGTCAAGAGCACTACATTAGGGCTCAGCTTAATTCAAAGCTTCCATCATTTAAGTACTGTAAAAAGTTGGGAATTCCATCCCAAAAATGTTAACAGAATCCCAGTAAAATGTATGAAAATTCTGGACACCGCAAGACAACTTTTCCAAAGAAACTGGATGAACATAATTCCATCTGATGAGCTGACAGAAATAAAGAAACAATGTCCCATAGAACTCCTCAGAGCTGGAAAGAACATTCTTTCCATGAGGTAAAACCAAGTGCCTGACACAAGGGATGGTGATTTAGCTCAAGGGCCAAAAGGTTGGTGGCCTTTGCTCAATTACTGAGGATCAGAAATCCACAGAATCTCTTCTGAGTTTGGGGAGCTACAGGAATGAGGCACCAACTATTAAAAGGAATGTGCATTTCTACGGTAGCAAATGTCTAACATCCAATATCTGAAGATGGCTTGGCCCAGCACAGATAGGAGCTGCCACTATGGCGTCCCTCCTTGCAGAGGAGAGAAGGGACTGGCTGTAATGAAAATAAGAGGCATTCCTTACTGAAGCAGCTCAACAAGCAGACTTTGCAGTTCTCTTTAGCTCTCTAAATCCTGACTTGCATTAAACAGTTAAGCAAGAGACTGCTGAGTACAGTTACAAAGTTTGGATCTGCATTTTCACAAAGTTTGTGAGAGAGAGAGGCTGAATTAAAGCAGGATCTATTGGGTGAGGGCCCACCACCGCAGTACGTTGGGATCTGCCATGGACATTGGGAGCAGGAGCCAGGAGCATCAAAATAAATTTGACTTGTTGTGCGGAGGGCCTTTGGTAGGAGTGAATCTGGACCCCATTTTGTCTTAATCCACCTCTGCATGGGGGTACGGATCCAGGTTTCGATTTTAATTCCTACTATAAAGATCTGAAGAAGAGTCTGCGTAAGCTCAAAAGCTTGTCTCTCTCATCAACAGAAGTTGGCCCAATAAAAGATACTACCTTATCACCTTATCTCTCTAATATCCTGAGACCAACATGGCTACAATAAGCCTGCATACTACAAAGCTATTGTAAAGCTTGCTTACAAAGGTGAAATCTCCTTTATCACCCAAAAATAATCCAGGATCAGGTCATCATCGTGTAGATAAAATGAGTAACAGCTGCTCCATAGGTTATGCTGAGACTCCATTTGCCAAGTCAGAAGATGTTCCTACTTACTGTGAACTGTCAGGACTTCTCCAAGATGAGTTGCTTAATGATGAGAATGACAATAAAGCAATGAAGAATTAGGGGTGTGGAGCCAGTACCTTTTGAATAGTGTCTCAGATGAAAACAAAGTGTGTCCAAAATAAAGACAGCTTCATCCAAGCTTCCCTAGATTTGGGGGTGGTTTGGAATCTGAACCCACACCAAGTACTGAATTTTACAGTTGGCTGAAAATGTTGTAATTATCTTCCTAGTCTCCCCAGGAAGTGGTAGAAACCCACTTTAACAGATAAAATTACACTGGACTTAGCTATGGAAAGTATACTGTAGGGAACAACCATTCTCTGCAGGGTTTATTTATTTATTAGTGTCGAGAGTACCCAATGAAACAATACCTAACAGTGTTTATCGCAATGAAATACCTATGTCCAGTAATAACTGTCCACAACATAGACAGTTCTCTGCCATTTCCCCCCGGCCTCCCCCACCCCCCAATCACTCACAGCAAAAACTCAGTTTGCTATTGGACCATACCAGGTCAGCAAAAAGCCAGGTGACCACCAAAATGTTTCCACTTTAGTCCTAGAGGAGGGGTAGTGAGAATTAGATGTGACCTTTATGTATATACATGGCACCTAGATACAAAAATGGCAGGTACATCAGAAATTGAGACAGAGATGCATCTTGCATTGTTTTGTAAAGAACACAAGATTTGGCTGTTTGTAGGACCACACGAAGAAGCAAATTCCAAAGCTGAAGATCCTCCACCCTTTCTGTCTCCAGGAGTTTAAACCTGGGGCAACCCATCAGTCCTACTAGGTGACCTAATAGGTCCCTTCTCCCTCTGTCTGCGCTGATCCACTGCGTATATAGATTTGCCATGCACTTCTACTTACACATTTTGCTGGCTCATCACTCAAGGTGATTCTGTTTTAACAGAGATTTAAGATGAGCCAAACCAAAAGGTCTTTACTTATTTTTGGTCCTGCAGCAAGAGCTACATTCAACAGTTACTGTGTCTATGTGTATACATACCTATTTCCCATAAATGCCTCCCCCCTCCTACCTCGACAATGTCACTGGGTTTGTGGGTATGATGTATGAAGCAGAAATAAAGAAAAACAATTTATTTTCCTCTGTACCAGTACAGATCTTCAGAGCAGAGAGGAGCAAAATCTTGTTTGGACTGGTATATTGAACAAACATAACACAGGAGCCACAGAGGAAGCAATTATATGCAACACCAATTCCTGTAATTTTTATTAAGTTAGGTTTGGGTTAGAATTTTTGTTTGTTTTCTTTTTCCTGTTTCTGCCCCCTTCCAGCCAATCAAAACCGTACTATAATCCAGAGCTGCTAACAAACAGGTTTCTGAGAATGATTTGTGGATTAAGTTTATACCTCATATTGGAAATGAATTAGAAACAAATGTCTCAGCTTTATAAGTGTGGGAAGAAATACAGGATCCAAACCTTCAAGTATTCAGTCAGGTAAAATTCCCACTATAGTTAGTGTCGAGAGTACCCGAGTTAGTGGGGGCTTTACTCAGATGTCTCCTTAACACATCTCCACCATCTCCCATTTAGCCCCGCCAAATTGGTGGTCAAAATTTAGCTTTTAAATATACACACCAGTTGAGCTGACATGAGGCTAGTAAATTGAGATTTTGAATTGTCCAGAATGTGCTTTGTTTATTTCACTAAATTTAACCAAATACAGACCAGGGGCCCAATCTCCAAGCCCTCAACATCCGAAAACCTCAGTGCATGAAGAGGGCTTGCAGACCTGCCCTTCATGGAAGTACCAGAGCAGAGCAGATCTGGGGACTGGACTGCATCAACTATAGAAAGAGAAACGTTTTACCACTGATCTGAATGGGAGTCAGTGCAGAGCCACAGAGCTAGTACAGGACCAGTGTGTTTAAAATGCAGATAAAATTGACTAGTGCCTCTTCAGTTCCCATAAGAGAGGATTGTTTTGCTGGAAAGAATAAATCAGGCCAGGGAACACAGGAGTCTTATCAAGTGGAAAGACAAAGAAGGGGGCCATGCTTTGTAAGAAAAATAGTCTTATGAACCCTAAAAAACAAAAATTAGGTGATAGAGTCACAGAGCTTAGGCCAGGAGGGATCACTAAATCATCTAGTCTGACCTGTATATCCCAGGCCTCCGACACTACCCAGCACCTGCACACTAAACCCAATAACCGAAATGAGACCAAAGTATTACAGCCCATGGAAGACTAGACTATTATATTTCACAGGCAGCGAATAGGAGGGACCAAGGTGCACCACTGCTCAAGACCCCTGCCACTGCAGGAAAATGATAAAGTGAGATATACCCAGATAATCCTGGCAAGGGACTCACTCTCACATGCTGCAGAGAAAGGCAACCCCTCCATCTCAAGGTCACTGCAAGTCTGACCTAGGGGAAAATTTCTCCTCAACCCCACATATGGTGATGTGACCAACCAGGCCATGGACAGTCAGGCCTAGTGACTGAAACAAGAGTTCAGCATACCACTTAGGGTCCACGGGGGCAGAGTCCAGGAACAAGCTCAGGGTCAGTACTGGAGGGACAGAAGCTGAATGCCAGAGCCAGAGGGTAACCCAAAGTCATAGCCAAAGGCGGAGCAGAGGATTGAAGCCAGAAGTCAGAAGCCCCAGGAGAACAGGGGCTGGAGCTGGAGCAGGCGGCAAGTGGAGCAGGAGCAGGTTTGGAATCAAGGCCAGAGCAGGCTGGACACAGAGAAGTAGCAGGGACTGGAAGCATGCTGGATCAGGGCAGGAGCAGGAACTAGAAGCAAGAGCAAGGCAAGTGCAGCTATGCGCATGGTACGTTTTGAGCAGCTGCTGATCTGCTCTTGGTGCCAGGCTTATAAGAAGGGCTACTAAACCAGCAACCAATCATGCTGTAACTACTCTGTCAATTCCAAGGCAGTGCATCTGGGCTTCATTGGTTGCCTAGCAGTGAAGTTAGTCAGGGAGCAGGCCAGCAGCTGGTCCTAGCTGGACTGGCCCCTCACATCATTCGCCTCTGTTTGAAGCTATCTCCGAAGAGACATTGGACCAGGTTTCTCAGGGCAGGCCCAGTGGAAGGTCCGCAGGAGGTCTGGGGCATGGATGGTTCCCACGACTAGAGTCTCTTCTAACTGGCATCTAGGTTCCTGATGTACTTGGTGAATGTGCATGGCAAAGCATTGGTGAAAGAAGGAATGCTCGGTGCCACCCCACGCAGAGTCTCATCTTCAGCCATGGCTGTCCCTGATCCTTAAGAGGAAGGAGATAAAAACCTCCCAGAAAATGATGGAGAAAAATATCCCTGCTTGATCCCTACCAGTGGCCAGCTGAAACCCTGAAGCATGATCTTTAGACATAAACGTAAGACATAAAATACAAGTGAGCCCCAGGATTGTTCAAGCCTGTCCCCTACCATCACAAGTAATCCCATTATACAATCACAGTCATAAAGTTTTCCATCTCTCTCTTAAAACTAATTAAATTTTATGCCCCCACAACGCCTATAGGAAGCCTGTTCCAGAACCTCACCCCTCTGATGGTTAGAAACCTCCTTCTAATATTCAGCCTGAATTTGTTCATGGCCAGTTTATATCCATTTGTTCTCCTGCCAGCATTGTCCTTTAGCTTAAATAGCTCTTCATTCTCCATGGTATTTACTCCCCTAATGTATTTATAGAGAGCAAGCATATCTCCTCTCAGCCTTCTTTTGGCAAGACTAAACGAGCAAAGCTCTTCCAATCTCCTCTCATAAGATAGCCCCTCCATTCCCCTAATCACCCTACGAGCTCTTCTCTCGTCTCCTGGGCAAAAACACACATACAGTGATCTATACATCATTGTTTTATAGTTAAAGGGCAAATGTAATTGTGCCAAGAAGTGTTTCTTTTGAAATCTATAAAAGGACATCAAATATTTATCTTCACCCTGTAGATTCCTTTCCTCTACGTCAACTCAGGAAACGCCTGCATTTCCTCCTTTACCTTGAGGTTGACAGCACAAGAGAAAGTACAGTCAGTACCCAAGATCCAGTGACATTGGAGTTGTGTTCAAGAAGTGAGAACACTGTGGAGAATTTGTTCAATTACACCAGTTGCTACAGCTCTCATGAACTCCCTCAACACTGTTCTCATGCTGCTAGCTAATACATGTGGAAGGAAGAGGGGAAGGCAACAGAGTCACTGCCATACCCCAAGTCCATCTAGGTACGCTCCAAAATTAAAATGTGTCTAAAGTATAATTAAATATAATAATCATATAGAGAGCTGTGGCCATGAGAATCTGACAAAACAGGGCCATAAGAAATATGTCTCACCAATGCCATACTTAGGAAATCTGAGACTGCCTGAGTTGCTGAAAGGTAAATTCTAGAGGGGAATTTAAAAAGAGTTTTACCTGCTGTTATATTAACAAAAAGTATAATTTGCCATACAGCGCTGAAATTCTCCCAGATGCTACTGACTGCAATGGTGAGAATGTGTTTTCTGTATCTTAATCCACTTACTAGCAAGAAATCCTGTCCAATGAAATATCTGTAGAACGTCAGCTCCCGCTGAGAGACACCAGCATAACATTTAATTAATGGAAATTCTGAAAGAGTGACAAGTGATTCTAAACATGACTTTGATATGAGAGTAAACCTTCCCATTCCCCACCAATTTTCGTATCTGTGGTTTTGGTTTGGCCCATTATAGAAATAAGAGTCAGTTATAAAATTTGGAGCCAGGTTCAGATTCTGAAATCTCCTGAAGTTCAGGGAGTGGTTGGATGCAAGGATTTGATTCAGGACCACTCATAGCATACAGACTAGATGATCACAATGGTCTCTTCTGGCCTTTGAATCTATGAATCAACTATATTGTTGCATGTCTAAGTTAATTACAACTCAAGACTGTCAAATAGGTTCAATTGGAATTATTTAATCAAAGATTATCAATCAGAAATTAATACAGCACTATATAGAATACAGAAAGAATAGATACATTACCATCCTTTGATGTGATGATGACTGATGATGATGTCTCTCCTTCACTGTACCTGGAGGGATGCAGCAGATTCGTTCCCCAACTAAGTTCCCATACCAGTATCATTATATAGGGTTTCCAAATAAAGAAAACCCCTCTTTGCCAAAAGAATCATGTTTTGATATCATTTCTATACATTCTCAGTTTAGGTGATTTAACTGAGAAGGCATGATTATTTACAGCTAAGAGGACTACCAAGATAATATATTTCAGTGGGTCTTTCTTCTCCCATAATTATTCTTCCCGATCTGCTGCGACAATTATCCCTTATCAGTTTCCCAGGTTTATATATGCTTATGTAAGCATTATATGTATGAAGGGAATGGTTTCCCAGATTATCTGGAGTTCTGGGGACATAGAGTGCCCAGGATTATAATATGTAGTCTAACACATAGAATTCCTGAATAGGATTACTTATCGTTCAAGGACCAGTGTGCTGGGCCTTAGAATTCAACATACTCTTTGTTAATACCCTAAAGATTCTAAAGAACAGTTAATATATAAATGAATCAAATATACAGAATGACAAAGACTAAAAGGGTTAATATTTACTACCAGATAATAATAATATCATATTTGTTATACCTTATAATCATACATAGTAGTCCTGGTCACCTTATTGCAGAAAGAATTATTCCAAGTTCCTCCGAAGAGGTATACACCCGAGACAGGGCAGCAAAACATTCAGGTGACATGACAGGTATCTTTAGGAAACTAAATATTTACTAGATATCTAAGGTATTATTAATCACTGAAGTTTTCCTTTAAAGCATTCCCAGACCTGGAGTCAGCACACACACTCGTGGGGCTAGTAACATGACGAAGTCATCACTAGAGTGAAGGGGAGTTTGCCACGTCACTTACAAATGTCTCATGACACTATGAATGCAACAGGTCCCAAGGGTAGATTTAACTGCATAGGATGTTTTAAAAACCATGGGAAAAACAGGCAGGAGAAACATCTAAGCTTTACACTAATTCATGATGTTGGAAGAAACAGTCAACAGTCCTTGGGCCTTAAAACTCCATGTGCCATGAAAAGTCTCAGGGTAAATTCTAGTAACACCAAATTCCTGTCCAACCCCCACCCCCAAAACAAAACAAAACAAAAAACACTTCCTTCCTGCAGGACAAATAAAGTGATAAGAATTTATAACTTTATATGTACGTAGCTCAAGCGACAGCCATGGTGGATACATACTGAAAATAGTATAGTCTATTGGCTCCTGGATCTTCATCGCCCCTATTCAAGGCCCTGACAGTACTCTCACTGTCTGACTCTTCTGCTCCAGCTCCTGCCATTGCTGCCAGGCTGGAAGAACAAGGAGGGAAGGACGAGGAGCAAGGGGGCATGGCCCCTCTCTGGGCAGGAGGTGGTGGGCCGTTCCTGCTCGCTCACCTCTTCACAAGCTGATGCACATGTACCTTGGGAGGTAGTTCCTCCCTGCCCTCATAAGCTCTGGGGATACCTCAAGGCTAGAGGAGCTTGAGTGAGGCCTGTGAGGTCCTAGGGGCAGGGACATGAGGAAAAGAGGGAGCAGCCCAGCTGTCTGTTCTGTTGGGGCCACCCACCTGGAGCACGTCCCTGGCAGGGGATGCTCAGGGGCTGGAGAGCAGTGGGGCACATCAGCCAGGATGAGCTCCTGGACGCGAGGCAACCACTGAAATACTGTTTTTTAGAAAGATGGGGGCATGCATGGAATACGAATTTCCAAAGAGGTGCACAGCAAAAAAAAAGTAGTAGTAGTAGTAGTAGTAGTAGTAGTTTGGGAACCTTTGCACTACTCTACTCTCTAGGCAGGACTGGTCTAATTCCAAACAGGGTCCAGATTCTCCCAGACATCGGCTCTCTACCAAAAACACTTCAGGCTTCTTTCCTCCTTTCCCCTCTAAGACGATCACTTCTCCCAGCTCATTTCCCTCCTGTAAACCTAGGTTGAACTCTTTTTCTTCCTACCATGCACAAGTCCTTGACTCTTCCTAGATCCCACTCCGGCAGGCAGCTGTTTGTCTTCAAACAACTGTGCCCTGTACTGCCCCCTGCTATTCTGTATCATTTTTCACTTAGATGCTCTGGGAAGCTGGGTCCCAGAACCCAAGGATCCAAGGCTCACTTCCTAATCTGCCCCTGACAGGGGTTCGGGGATGGCACACTCTGAGCAGCGACAGTTCAAATGAAAACAAGCCCATTCCACAGATATCCTCCAGCCTTGACTCCCACATGGAAGTAGCAGGAGGAGAAATTTCTCAATAGGGGGTGACTATTAGCATTTTTTAGAGAAAGAATGTGAGCGAAAACAAAAGATTGTGTTCTTGGTAAATAAGATTTCCCCTCCTCCCTAGCCACCGGAAGCTCTACTAAGCAGCTAATGAAACAGGGAGTGCACGCTAGAGCTACTAGGAAAATGGACCAAATGGGAAACTGATCTTCTTCCATTTCTATCTTTCCCAAGGCCACATGGAAGCTGCCTGCCACAGGTGAACGTTATGAAAATGATACTGGCAATTCTTCCATTCGGGGCTTGTTCCTGCAGCCTTTATTCTCATTAATGATTCCAATGAAGCCTACACAAATGAGCCAGGATCATGACCTAAGAGGGCTCATTTTCAGCAAGGGCTTGCAGTAATTTGGCACACAATTCCCATCATTGCTGCTGGGAAATGCATGCCTAATTCCCTGAAAATGTGCTGCTGCTAAGAGTCACAGGACTCCTGATTACTTCTTGCCAGTCTTAAAGAGATTAGATAAGCTACTTCCATCTTATAAAAGGCTTTCATTATTCAAAATTTCCATGAGAACAGTATGTGGAACTGGAATGAGATGCTTAACAATATGTTATAGGCCTCTTTAAAAAAAAAAAAGGCTACCACGGATACCAATTGGTTCAAAAGATTTGTTAATGCAGTTTCTGATTCAGGGATGCCATCAATATTACTGACATTGAAAACATCTTGCAAAGCCAGACCCTGTTCCAAAGGCCTTTAACAGCACAGAGCATCTGCCAAGTGCTTTCCATTTCCATTTGTGCTTCCCCGCTGCCACCTCCAGCAGGCTCAGTGATGGGCAGAGCTGCAGAAGCAACAGGTTGGGAGGAAGAAGTTGCTCCATTTAAATGGAGGATATGGAGAGCTCTGGGATGAGCACAAAGTATTCTGGAAGCAGACTTCTTCTGTCATTAGAAAATACAGCACTTCTTAAAGATGTGTTCAATGAGAACATTTCCTGTCAGAGCTCACAAGACTAGGCAGAGTTTGTGTTGGCACCAGAACTGCTAATGTGTCCACAGTTGAACCCCCCAGAGGACTCTTAGAAAAAGAGAGAGGGCAACATTCTGATCTTCATTGCACCAGTGCAAATTACTGAGATTGATGGATTTACATTGGTGAAACTGAGATAAAAATCTGTCCCAGAGGTGATATTATCTAAGGATGGGTGGTGGTGATGGAAGAGATACAGACAGGGTGACCAGATGTCCTGATTTTATAGGGACAGTCCTGATTTCGGGGTCTTTTTCTTATATAGGCTCCTATTACCCCCTCCCCCCACCCCGTCCCAATTATTGACACTTGCTGTCTGGTCACCTTAGACACAGAGGACCAGATCATGTACTGGGGTGAGTCAGACTTACACCAGTGGAGGATCCTGCCAAGAAGGTTCGTGTATCTCACATATCTGAGGCTTTGACATTTCCAGGGATGTATTTAACTATCTCCAGTCTATTCTGCCAAATGCTGGCAACAATGTAAATCCAGAATAACCACACTGTTTTCAGTGGATTCACTCCTGATTTACACTGGTCTAGCAGCAGAATTTGGCTCTATGTGTTGAGGAGAAGAAATACATTTATAGCAAGGGCTGGCAAAAGCCAGCATGTTTGTGTCAACTCTTTTTTTTTTTTTTTTTTTTTTTTTTTTGTAACTTCTTATCTAATGACATCTCTGGCTATAGATTAACTTTCCTTGCTCAATATTCTTTAGTCTTTCATCTCCCTTGAAGTGAGACCAGCAAATGCTTTGATAAGTGGAGTGAAAGATTATCTCGTTTCACTGTAGCCTCTTTAAGTGTTGAAATGCTACAGTATTTTATAACTTATTAAAGCAATACTGCTCAGGGAATCAACACTGAAATCCCTGCACCTTCTAAAATGAATGAATCACGACCAATATCCCTACGCCTAATAGAGCAACCGTACACTAGAGAGCTATTTTCCTCTCTCTACCTAATGTAGCAAACACACCACTAAAACAAAAGCTGCATGCTACAATATACTTTCTACACTGTGAGTGCTCTAGCCTGCACTTAAAGTACAGCCAGATATCTAAAACAAAAAATGCATGATGGACATAAATAACATTCAGTCCTAACTGCTATCAGTTGACTTGCAGATGGTCTGATTAAAGCCAACGTATGAGCAAATAAAAATATCTACTGGATTATCAGAGTTCCAAGACTATTGTACCCAAAATGGTCTCACTATTGTTCTCTTGAGGATGTTTAGCTGGAGATCCAAAGACAACAAAGAGTCAATCATGAAGTTGTATAATCTCCTGAGAAATTTGCTTTTTGTAGAAAAGGATTACCATAAGCCCCGCTGCATATTTATTCTTTTGATCATCCACTGTATTTGCACCTTTAAACTGTGACCATGTCCCATGTCAGAAGACCTAAAATAAGGTGATTTTTTTTAAGGAACAAACAAGTATCTTGGATTTTCTCATTTCATCTGAAGTTTAAGAACCAGATATTCCAGTGGCGTAAATCAGTATTACTCCACTGACTTCAGTGAAACTGTGCAGATTATCATCATCTAAAATCTGGACCCAAATGTCTACATTAACACTCTCACCATCTTTGTCTCAAAAACAGGGTTAAGAAGTTGTCAGCACCCCACAGAGTACCGGCCCGTTATCTTCAAGGGGCCTTGCCGAGAATATAAATAACCAAGGATAAAATTTTCAAAAGTGCGTAAGTGAGTAAGCCTGAGTCCCATTTTCCAAAGTGACATATAATTAGGAGCCTAAATTGAAATCCAATGGCACTTGGACTCTTAAGTCACTTACACACTTTTGAAACCTGTACCCCAGGTCAGATGATGCAGCAAAACAGACTTCTGCCTTCTCAGCCAATCCAATGCTGGAGGCAAATTCTGCCTTGACTTACATCTGTACCACCGCATTAACTTTGATGGGGTTGCATGAGTAAAAATCAGGGTAGAATTTATCCCCAGGAGTTTCTGGATTGATGCCTCATTGTAGGAGAAAGAGAAGGCAAAATTAATTCCCTTTGTTAGTGCTAATATAATTCTTCAGTGATGGCCCCAAGACATTGTGTTCTATTTAGGGCAGGCAGAATCCCCAAAAAATTTTTTATACAAACGTCTTCTCCAGCAGACCTCTTTCTACCACAATTTCTTTGGCAAAAAGAGCTTAGCTTGCCATCATTCTGTGAGCAGTGTTGGAGCTGATGGGAGGAATAGGAGTTAGAGAACTGCTGGGGAAAACAAAACATGTCTCAGGCATGCAACTCTGGTTAAAACAGTAAGTTACAATATTGGTGAGCAGATGCCCATGTCCCCCAAGCGCTATGATGTTCAATGCACTGTAAAGGAGAACCTGAAGGATATGTTAGGGTGGACTGTTTGTTGCTTCAAAATATTTCTTTCTTTTAAAAGCACTCCTCTGATGGAAGAGGCCCTTCTTAGCCCTGACATCCTGACGCTACGCATGCAGCATGCACTCTGGGATGCCTGCATTCCATGTCACATTGGCTTGGGTTCTGCCAGTTCGTTTCCTTATGCCTGCAAGCTCAATTGAACTTATGAAAATTCAAACTGTCTTCTGTCTGTTTCATACATCATCAGCAAACATAATTAGTAGACAAAATGAATTTGTTCTTTGTAATTTGGAGGCTATGCAAATGTCTCTGCTGTATAGTGCAGAGGAGGGGATAAAGTTTGGTAAGCAAGGTTAATTCAGCATGGAGGAAAGTATTGAGACAGACAAACAAAGAAAGAATGTTTGCAATAAAAATACTCAACAGTGAGGAGAGTGATATGGGAAGTATTTTTGTAAATTACAATTGGCCTGGATACCTTTCAGTGATGGAACAAAACAAAGGCACAAGTGAGTTGTGAAAGATCATCCCAGTGAGTGACTATATCTCCATCCCAGGTGTTTTGTGCACACAAAGTGTTTGTTTATAATAACAATGCTTAGCACTTTCAAGAGCTTCACAAACACTAACTAAATAATGTTCACATAGGTATGTCAGTATTATCCACACTTTAAAATAGATATGAATGGTGAGGTCCAGAAGGGTTAAGTGACTTGCTCAATGCCATGCATGTCTGAATCAGGATAAGAATACAGGATCTCTTGGCTATTAATCCTGTACTCAGACCACTACGCCACATATGAGCTGGAATTTTTCAAGGCAGCACATACATTAAAAATGTATCTACTATATGCAATTCTTATAAGTCTTAGATAAGGGAAACATGGTTAAATCCCTAGACACTGCTTTGAAAATTTATCCCACACCCGTATATGTTTTGGACAATTTTAGCTTATATGTACAGTATCTTTCCTTTGTGCAAAGATCTGGCTCCCAAGTCAACAGCGTATATGATTTGCACCAGCTGAGGAGATAGCCCACATTCTGAACAATCAGATGATGTAGGGACATCACATTCTGGGAATGATCTCTTCAGACTCCAAATTAAAAAAAATAATTTAAAAAAATAGGTAGTTCTCTATTTACAGGAAAGCCATATACTGGGATTAATCTCATCCCAGATCTCAGAAATTAGCAGCCACTGTTCACAGTGAACCTCAGTAAGAAACAACGCAAAACTTCAAAGCATCTTTTCTTCTATGGTTAAACACCATGCATTATAATTGTTTTGTGTTACTGCATACATAGACACTCGAATGTAACAGCAATATCCAGATTTCATTAGTATGATTTGCATGTCCAACCATAAAAGTCCCTCCACCATGCTACTCACAGCATAAAGAATCATAAAGCACGAACGATCCTGGTATATTTCAAAGGTGGGGCTGTATGCTGAGGCTACAAAACCTAGGAGCATTTAGGAGTTTACAGGCAGGATACTTTTGAAAAATGAATGATGGAAGTAAGTTGGAGATAATGCATGCAATAAAGCAGAGGTCCAGCTGAGAGAGTTTGATAGAGCAAAAGGAAGGATGGAATTGTGCTGAGTCAGGATCCTGTGTCCTATTCCCAACTCTAGGTCTGATTCACTGTGTGACCTGGAGCAAGTCATTTAACCTTTGTGTCTCTGTTTCCCCATCAGTAAAATGGAGATATTAAGGTTCTCTTTCTGCAGGTCGGTTCCACATTTATGTTAGGATAACAATTTACATTTAAAGTTGTTTTCCTCTACCAATGAGTCCCTGTCTCCTTACCAAGTCATATAGCCCAGCCCAGCTGGCAGCCAATCATCAGGGCCATATACTGCTACATAGTACTTCGCCTCACTGTTCCATCAAGGACCCAATGACCATCTGTATCCCAAAGATCCAAAGAACCAACCTTAATTCACTCCTAGATCTATTAAATTTTGGTAAGAAAATGTCTAATGCATTCCAAGCAAAATTCTCCTCATTATTATTTTATAATATACAGGGAATTACAAAAGGGCTTCTAGATTCAGTGTTCATACATGCCAAAGGCTTTCCCCCCAACCTAACCTCTCTGCCCCCCCCTCAAATGTTATGTCATTGGTACCACTAAATCAACTAGTACCTTTAACCTAGGTCATAGGCTCAGAGTTACACTGATGACCATGGTGGCCAGGGATACTGCTTGTGGTAGGAAGTTAAGAACTATGAGCAGAACATTTTAAACCCAATTCACTGGCCACAGTCTGCAGTTAATGCATAGTATTTAACAACACAATGGCATGCCCCTGCCAGTAATGTAAAAATGCAATGGATTGGTGCCAGAATGGCACAATCTGCCTCACTGACTCATGCCTGGCATTCCATTCCTGGAAGGGGTATTATGTACCCGCAGTATGCTGTACCCTTCAGCTAGTCTCCAAAGTAAATTCATTAGAGTTGAAAGGGGATGAAAACCCCCTTATGTAACAGTTAAAACACTGAAACACTTTGTGCTATAAAACAAAGATATCACTTAGGAAGAATTCATAAGCTTCTGGATTTCATTACCAAACTTACATTTTCATTTTAAATGAGAAAACAGATTGATTTTGCTTTGTAGTATTTCACAACCTTTTATTGTGAAACTAAAATCCCTTTCCCCCATCATCTTTAAGATTTTGTTTTGTTTCTTTTTTCTTTTTAAACTCGGGGCATCTGAATCTTTTACACTGTCTGGTCATTCACTTGCCTGTTATTCATGCATTGAAATCCCAAGTATTAATTGTTCTCTCGAGTACATTGACAAAACAGCTTCTAAATAAGGATAGACCAGACTGATGTAGACTCTGACATGCATTTATGGACTAATGGGGCTCTTAGAGACAGTCTCATCTCTCGTTCGAAAACATAAGATGTGTTATTTTGACTGTTTCCTAGCACAATAGGGAACACACATACACACACATAGAAGAATTATACATTTCTGATCCCATCCAATGTCCTCAGGCAGATGACTCCTGTTGTGATGTCACCAGAAACTTTCTCTTTCTTTCAATTTTTCTTATAACAAAGGACAAAAATGTCCTATGACATCACAAAGGAGAATTAATTCTATTTCTGATGCCATCAGGAATCTCTGCTATTTTCCATTATCCCTGCATCAAAGTGCAGGAATCCTTGGTGACAGGATGACAGGAAATGTATGTCAATTGGGACAAAGCTACACACCATTCCTAATAAAATTTGAAACAGCCAGCGGAAAGAATTAGCAATTTGGGGTCTGACATAAAACCTGGTAAAGATCTAGCACAACTTCCTTTAAAAAAATAAATACATGTCATTTAAACTTGTAAATCCCATCCAAGGGCACTCTGACCTTTATCCATGTCCAGTTACTGTGCTAACACTTTTATTGTGTGCACTGTATTCAGAGAAATACTGACAAAAGGTACAGGAAAAGCTTTTACTTACAGGAATGCAGTGCAGCTTAATCTTTTTGTTTTTAAGGTGCAGTGATTTCAGCATCTAAAATTTAACTTCAGGCAGTCTGAAAAGAAACAGGTTAAAATCTCTTTCAGTTATAATTGGTATTTCAGATTTAATTAAAAATTAAACTTTCATAATGTTTCACCATCCAAAGCAATGCATTATCAGTCAAGCGTGGCCTTTTTTTTTTTTTTTTTGGTTAAAAAAAGCTCTTCCTGAGTAGTCTGTAATGAAGAAAGAGGGGGGAAAAAGCAATTCACAAAAGCAAAATATGCCTCTGCATTAAAGGATCTCAGATTAACATGGAAAGAAACCTCCTGCCCCTTAATTTCAACAATCTACCTTCTAAAAGAAAAATCAGGCATAACAATTAAAAATGACAGAAAGACAACATCACATACCAATGAGTGTGGAAAAGATGTTAATTTCAGCCAAATAAGGAAACTGTTAGGACCAGAATGTACAAACTGAAAGAGAAAATATGATTTTAAATAATGCTAGCCAAAAATATTTTTAAAATCCGTTCTACAACACGTAGTACTTTCAGACAATTGCACAGAGGGGAAAAGAAAGACAGGCAAATTTAGAAAGAGGAAATGTGTTGTGCAAGGTGTAAAAAGTACAGGACCTATATATCCTTTTGCTAAAGGATACAAAATAGCTGATTTAGTTGTGAAGTTTTTATCTTGTAAAATCAATGCCCTTTTACTTTGCAAAATAGTAGATTAGGAAGTGATAGTTATAGACATTCATACCACTTGAACAGATGCAAAATCAAAAACAATTTTTATTTTTCAAATAACAGTTGGAATGGCATTAAAAACTCCAAGGGTTACAACATACATCTGAGTATAAATGTTATAGGAGCATTTAAAATCAATGGTTTTAATTCTATCCAAATGTAAAATCTCTGAAAACAGAAAAAAAGGGAAAACCCAGAAATCCAAATGAGAAAAATTATTAATACATTACAACAATTTGACATTAAGCTGCCAGGGTTCGGGACTCATAGTAACAAAACTCATATTTTTATATATGTAATGTTTTAATAAGAGGAAATAAAAACAAACAAGTACATATCTTGGTTAAAATATTTTATTTTGAAAATATGGCAGTGAAACTTTTAGAATGTACAAATTCAGTCAAAGCTGACCCCTTCATTAGCAGAATACAGAGAAAGACCCAAGCTACACACTTTGGTTCTGAATCCAGATTCATATTTTGAACACCCCCAGAGTTTTGGGGTTATTCAAATGTGGAGTTTTAATTCAGGCCTGTCTTTAATAGAAAGTATGATTTTCTAGACACCATTAACAACTGCTTTTTAGAGCAGCTAGTCCTGGCACCCACAAGGGGAGAGGCAATTCTTGATTTAGTCCTAAGTGGAGCACAGGATCTGGTCCAAGAGGGGACTATAGCTGAATGGCTAAGTAATAGCAACCATAATGTAATGTAATTTAATATCCTTGTAGGGGGGGAGATAGATACCTTCAACTACACAGAAGAGGGGAAGCTAGTTAAATGGAAATTAAAGGGAACAGTCGTAAGAGTGAAATACCTCCAAGGTGGATGGAAACCATTTAGAAACCCCATAATAGAGGCTCAAACTAAATGTATATACCAAATTTTAAAAAACAGTCAGAGGACCAAAAAACGCCACCATGGATAAACAACAAAGTAAAAGAGGCAGATAGAGGCAAAAAGACATCATTTGAAAATTGGAAGTCAAATCCTACTAATGAAAACAGAAAGGAGCATAAACTCTGAAAAGCCAAGTATAATTAGGCAGGCCACAAAAGAATTTGAAAAGCAAGTAGCAAAGGACTCAAAAAATAACAGCAAAATTGTTTTAAATTACATCAGAAGCAGGAACCTGCCAAACAATCAATGGGACACTGGCCAATCAAGGTGCACTCAAGGAAGACAAGGCTATTGCGGAGAAGTTAAATGAATTATTTGCATCAGACTTTACTGCAGAGGATGTGAGGGAGAATATTGTTAGGTGACAATAAGAAGTCACCAGGACCACACGGTATTCACCCAAGAGTTCTGAAGGACTCAAATATGAAATTGCAGAAATACTAATTGTGGTATGTAACCTATCGCATAAATCAGCCTCTGTACCTGATGACTGAAGCATAGCTAATGTAATGGCAAAGTCTGCAGAACTTCTGGAAAAGAGATGACTAAGGGGGGGATACAACAGAGGACTATACTAAAGTCATGAATGGAGTAGAGAAAGGAAAAGGGAAGTGTTATTTATCCCTTCACATAACACAAGAGCCAGGGGTCACCCAATTAAATTAATAGGCAGCAGGTTTAAAACAAACATTAAGAAGTACTTCTTTACCTAACGTACAGTTAACCTATGGAACTCATTGCCAGATGATGTTGTGAAGGCCAGAAGTAAAACTGGGGTAAAAAAAAAAAGAATTGGATAATGTCATCTATCAGTGGCTATTAGTCAAGATGGTCAGGGATGCAATCCCATGCTCTGGGTGTCCCTAAACCTCCAACTGCCAGAAGCTGGGACTGGAGGACAGGGGATGGATGACTCTAAAATTACTCTATTCTGTTCATTCCTCTGAAGCATCTGGCACTGGCCACTATCAGAAGACAGGATTCTGGGCTAGATGGTCTACTGGTCTGACCTAGGATGGCCATTCTTACGTTCTCATGGATCTCTCCAGTCCTCATTATTACAAAACAGGAAAGAGAGATGGATTCTCTCTCGGGATTGTGGGAGCTTCTGAGAGTGAGGCTGAGTTTATGTGCTCTGTGCACTAGCCAGGTTTCTGTTAGGCTGTGTATGGTTTTGTTTTGTTTCTTGCTGCTTCTTTACTTTAGGGGTGTTATTGGTCCCCCATCTCCTTTTCCTTGCAGGAGTTGGTGGGGTTCTCTGCCTCAGAGGGTTTTAGCAGTTTAATCCACAAGCATGGGATTCAGTGTGTACATCCTGTCTCCTACACTGTGCAGGATGAGTTGCTGAGTATAGGTAAGATTATTGACTATGCTAATACAAAATCTGCCTCTCGAATGAGCAAATTTATAGTAATTTTCCTGGCCCAAGAATAGTTTGTGAATCGTTTGGTACAGGAGGGACTCTGGGTCAACGAGGCTTTTGTTCAAGTTTTCCCCTTGTTTACTCCTGCTACTAAAGTACCAATGTCCCCCCTTCCTTCATAATGAGAAACCAGTGTCTGATCTCTCTCGATGGGAAGGTATTTCCTGCTCTTAGGATGATTCCATTAGTCTGCAAGAACCCAAATGTGGGACATGTTATGTCATTCCGGTGCCAGGTTTCTGTGGTTCTAAATACCCCTGAACAGCCCTTGAACTACGTTTTAAAGCATCACATAGATGGCATAGTTTTTACAGTATTTGTTACCTTTGAAAATGTGAAATGTTTCCTATGTGGTGACCCTGATCTTGCCCATGCACTGCTAGCTTGGGGATCCCTGGTAAGAATGTGGGACCCCAGGATAGTGGGGGTGGTTGGGATGTCAAGGGACACCTGAACTGCCAGATTCTGTCTCCCTCCCCCACCGCCATATGTATCTGCTATCCTCTAGAGAAAAGCCTCCCCACCACAGGTGTCCTCTGTCGTGACCCCATCACTTGTACCTGGACAGAAGCGAGTCCCAGAGTTTGAGCTGCACCTCCCTGCAGAGGAAGCAGAGAGAGGTTCTAGAGATGGGGGTGGAGAACAGACCAATGAGATGGATTTATGAAGCACTATTTCTAAAAGGACTAAGACGTTGGCGGCGCCTGAGCCACTGGCAGTGGCTGAGGATGGAGCTGTGTGCCCTGGGAAGGAGAATAGTGTTGTGTTGGGTGATAGCGCCATGCCTGGCGTTTCCAGTGGGATACTGTCCTCTTCTGGCATGGTGAGTCCTCAAGCCCCAATCCTGTATGCTGCAGAGATGATGCTGAGTCCCAACCCACTGCCTTCCCCTATTGAGACTATAGATATGCTATCTGCCCGCACTGAATCTTTCTCCCTCGTGAATTATGAGAATGTTACAATGGTGGCTGAATGTTCTTCTGACCTGGTGGAGTCTCAGGGAGATGAAGAGGATGATGATAATCTCTCTTACTCCTCACTGGTTCCTGATGTCCCAGCCAGTCAGCTAGATAAGAAAGGAGGTACAGTGTGAAGGAGCTTAGTGACTTTTTTTGGATAGCCCTAAAAGGAAATGGGGAGTTGATTTACAGCATTTTATTCATTCAGCTGCCCTTGTCTTGAGAGATAATTCGGTTGACTGTAGGAAACGTTTCTGTTTCAAAAAGTTGTTGAGGAAGGTGAGGAAGTGTGTTGGGATTGTTCAAGATACACAGCCCTCCCCGTGGCTTGTTTTGTTCACAGTATTTCCACTTTCCATTGTCTCCTTCTGCTGCTTGGCTCTCTCTTTCTAATCTCTGTGATGCTGCTTACCCTTGGCTCTCAATATTAATGACTGCCAGGATGGTCACAGAAGGACACAACTCTGAATTTCTTAGACAAAAGCAGGTTAATGTTTTTCTTTTGCAAGGGACACACTCAGACCTTGATAATCAGGAGATCTGGTTAAAGGAATGCAAAGGGGAAGCTTTCTTGAGCCATAGCTCCAATGTCACAGCTGGGGGAACTGTTCTCTTTCCCCAGAACACAGGGACACAGATCTTCTCTGTGAATGAGAGTGTGCAGGGCTAGCTCCTCCAGGTGGAGACACATATTGGCACGACTGTTTTACTGTGTATGCCCCTACTCTGGGGCGAGATCATGTCTCCTTTCTGCAGACACTTGTCCATGCCATGCTTGGCTGTGACCCTGATGGTAATATTGTCCTGGGAGGGGATTTCAGTTGCACTGTAGATTATGTTTTAGACAAGAACCAGAA
This sequence comes from Trachemys scripta elegans, assembly GCF_013100865.1. Classification (NCBI taxonomy): domain Eukaryota; kingdom Metazoa; phylum Chordata; order Testudines; family Emydidae; genus Trachemys; species Trachemys scripta. Next base: position 148,690,465 of record NC_048298.1, on the reverse strand, counting down.
GGAACTACACCCTCAGTCAGCCAGGGAACTGTGTTGTCTCCTGCCGCCCTTTGGGCTAGCAGATGTTTGAGGTACTCTCACCCCAGTGTTAGGTAGTACTCTTGGCTGAAGGCTGCTCCCAAGCAGGTCTCAAGGGCTAGACTGGATCACTTTTATACCAGGAAGACCAGTGTGGTCTTCCCTGTTCTGATCATCATTATGCCTCTGTCAATGTGTCTCTCCGTCTTCCTTCCTGTACTGCCCACTGGTGTTTTAATACCAAATTATTACAGGACTTGAATCTCACTGAGATGTTTGCTGTGTTTTGGGAACATTGGCGGCAGCATAAGCCTCTACGAAACAGCGGTGGGGCAGTGTATTAGACAGTGGAGGGATGTCAGAAAGATCCAGCTCCAACTGTTCTGCCATAAGCGTGCCCAGGCTGCCACGCAGTCCTTGCTTTGGCCACAAGTGTCCTGGAATGAGACATCGTGGACCCTCATGGCAACCTTGTTGCTGCCTTCTAGCCCTGCTGTATCACAATGAATAGGCATCTGCTTGCATGAACTGGGCTAAAAGCAATTCAATCTTACTGGGCTCTTGGCAGTGCAGCAATCCCCCTTTGTTGCCCTAACAATTGCATATGGGCAGCTCTGGAATTTAGGTGTTGGGGGACCTTTTTGCATCTGAACAATATATATGAAGGAACCGGGAGGGGGCTGAAGAGATGGTGCAAGGGCACCTGAGAAAGGGCAGTGGCTTCATCCTAGGCTCTCTATTTGGGGACAGGTTTTGATTGCCAATAACCATGTGTCCTCAATGATGTGGCACCAGCTAATATGTCTGGACTCTCCCCCTGGACCAAATTCAGAGGCATATTAATTATATTTTTGGGAATAGGTACCTCTGATTGTGCCCTGCTTTGCTCTTCCTGCCATTAGATGAATGGGGTCAGGGACTCACTGATTTAGTCAGCAGGGTTGTAGCCTTTCATCTCTGGTCCATTTAGCAGTTGTTGTCCTCTGACTCCCCCCGGCCTGGAAATCCCTTGCCTTCTCTCTTCTCCGTCGTGCTGGTGGGATGGGCTTTAATTCTCACCTGTTTTTGTTGGCAACTGGTCAATTACAGAATCTAGATTTGTTTCTGTTCTATCTTTTTAATGCCCAGGGACTGTGGTGAAATCTGCATTTTTCAAATTATGGCTCTTGGAAGAGCCACTGTTTTTAGCCCACTTTTTTCCACTGAAGCTCTCTCCTCCAGGAGCCTGTTTTCTGCCTTTATTCAAGCTGGGTTGACCAAGCTGTCCCACTGGTTTGTTCCCAGTTGGTCAAGCTAGAAGTTGGCAACAGCATTTGCTGTTCAGAGCAAAATCTTCCCTGTGCATTTTTTGGATAACTTCCTCTCTGAATTCCAGGCGGAACTCCCTCAGAGGGCTGCTCAGTATTTGCAGAATGTTTTTTCAGAGATGGTTCTTCCAGGGGGGAATCCCTTGTTCCCCTCACTAGCTGTATGCTGTTCTGTGGATGAGATCCTTGTGCGGCCAGGCAGATTGTTGTCCTGCAAGGGTTTGGTGAATGTTCCTTTTGCAAACATGACCAACAAGCAGGTCTGTGGTATGTGTGTCAAAGTGTGAGGTTAGGCTACCACCCTCTCTGATCTCCCTGATACAGTCTTGGAGGATGCCTCCATCCCAGGATGACTCTGGGTCTTTGGCTTGGAGGATGTTGTACAAATCTCTTCCTAAGTGTCCTGGTGACTTGCAGTGGAGGGTCCCACGTAGCATTGTAGCAACTAATCGTTTGGTGCACCATATTGCCTCTGAGGTGCCTGCACAGTGCCCCTTCTGTTTGGTGTCAGACATGATGTTTCATTTTTACCTATCTTGCCTCTGTTTAATTCCTCTTTTTGTTTTTTTTTTGCAGCAACTTTTCAGCGGTTTGGGACTGGTTTTCTCCAAGCCCTTGTTTGTTTTCAGAGTGAGATACAATGCTCGCACTAGGCTGTTTTCCTGCCTGGCTACGTTTTTGCTGGGTCAGGCAAAACTAGCCATTTTGAAATCTCACCAGAACAATGAGGCCGGGGTGGAGTGGTGTGATGTGGTAAGGCTGTTCTGCACACTGTGGCCAGGCTGCAGACTGATTACACCTTTGATAAATGCTCTTGTAATCTGGACACTTTTCAGTTGACTTGGTGTGTAAACAATATTTTGAGTAAACTTGATGATGATGCTACTTTAGTGATTCATGTTTATTGTTCATTTAAGATGTGTTTTGTTGTATTTTATTCATATCTTTTTGTGTATATATTGTAATTTTATAACATTTTAAAGTAGTTTTTAAATGTGATTTTATGTGAATAAAGGTGTTTTCCATGTCATGTCTCTTTACCTACCTACCTACCTATCTACGATTCTGTTAAGGCACCTATCAGTGTGCTAATATTACACAAGACGACGTTTGTGTATACTTTTGTATCCATCGTATCCATATACTTTACAAACTCATCCCACCACACGCTCTTGCATGCACATATACAAAGTGCATATGTGAATGTGATCAGCAATTTATTCTAAGAAGTTAAAGTATTACTTCGACTCAGCAGACAACAAATCAGTTGACAGAAGACCAAAAATTATGATGTCTTAGGCAGAAACAATTAAATGAAAGGAAAGGGAATCCACATATTTGTGCAATACAATGTCATAAGATAAACTTACTAAAGTAAACCAAGATCAGACACAGTTGCCAACTTTCACACGGTAAATAAGCACCACGACTTTCCCAATAAGTCAAAAATCAAGCTAATCGCATTTCAAAACAGGCCAAAACAAGCCAATCCCTAAGAACCCCAACACTCTATGTGACTAGATCCCCCTGGTGTGCAGTCTGGGACTGTGGTGGGCCTGCTGTGCACTCCTGACTCTCTCCCTCCCTTGCCTCTGGTTGCCGGGAACCGATCAAAAAAAAGAAGAAGCAACAAGCCAAACAAGCGACAAGCCAAAAACTAGCCCAATTTCTGCGGGGGTTTTTCCACGGGTTTAGCATGTTTGGGATCAGAAAGTAACAAATGTGTCACCTATCAGTAATAACTGTAATACTTCGCATTGCCATCTGAAGATCTCAAAGTGCTTTGTAAACTTTAATAATTAAGCCTCAGAACCCCCAGTGAGGTTGCATGTCATATCCCAGTTCTACAGACGTAAAAACTGAAGGTTAAATGACTTGCCCCCTGGAATCAGAGGCAGAGCTGGAAATAGAATTCTTGACTCCTTTTGTGCTGTCCTTTGAGTACAAGACTATCCTTTCCCTTCCTGACTGGCATATACACAGCACTAGTGAAGAAAACCAGACAAATAAGGTGAGTCTATCAGAACTAGCTAATGGTGCAGCTGTCAGGTGAGAGATAAAGTTACCTGATCTGAACTTCTAGTTCTTTCTTTTTTCCCCCGTGTAACATCTCAAAGATCACATTGTGGCTTTCTGGCAGAGAAGAGAATGGGGCAGTTGCAGCCAAAAGCTATTCCTTTTGATATATGCAACTGAAAACTGATCTCAACTGAGAAAACAAAAAATATTCACTGAGTGTGAAATGTATCCCTGTGCACAGAGGCAGCAAAAAGAGTCCACACACACACAAACACCCCAAAACCCTATTTTGACAGTTTATGTGGGACTTACATGGTGCATAGGCTTTATGTTGGCCCTCTTCACCACAGTGATTTTAATCCAATATTTGTTTCTTCTGTAAGGGTTCTCCCCTTTCCCAAGTAAATCCAAGCATAGGGTTATCTGCCTTAACATCCCTAAAGGCTGGTCTCAGGGATACTCACATCTTGTTCTATGGTATCTTCCTAGTGTCAGTTTCCAATCTGAAGTCCTCGCCTGTGCCATACTCACCTTTCTAGTAGGAAAAGGGGCAAGGAAATGTAATGTCCAATGTCACTCTGCAAATCAACCAGCAGGGTCTACTCTTGTTGGTGAAAAGGATTCCCTCTCCCCAAAGCAGTCCAAGTCCCCAGTCTCTGTCATGTGCCTAGGATCCACCAACTCAAGAAACAGAAGCCTCAGCAAGGTTGCATGATAGCCTATTTTATTCATAGCATTTTCATTACCATCATGAAGAATTTGGGGAAAATAACTATAGTTAACATAGGAACCTTGACATACAATAAGTGCATCTTACAAATCCTGATGTGTTATTCCAGCTACATGTTGGTAGTGAAACTGAATCAAAATATAAAGAAAAGAAGGCAAGAGTGGGAATATCATCTTGTACCACTTTCCATCCAAAAATGTCCACTAACTTTACAAATACAGACTTTCATACTTTATGCCATAAGTATTATCATCTTAATTGTGCAGATGGGGAAACCAAGGAATAGAAAGGAGAAATAATTTGCACAAGATCAGTCTGTGTCAGAGCTGGAAATAGAACCCAGATTCTGTGTTTAACCACAAGGCCACTATTCCTGTTCTCCAGACAGCATGCTTAGCACTTTTGAGGAAAGGCGGAGTTGGCTTAGGGTACATCTACACTGAACACCATTTGCAGCAGCATGTACAGTATGTGTACAGTAAAAAGAAGGTGTGTCCACACTGCACTGTGTATTTACACATATCAATGAAAAGCTCTGGCGGGGGGAGGCAGTGGGGAAAGCTTCAGCAACGCAGAGCTGCCAGAGCCTTTCCCTGCTGCCAGAGTCTTTCTCTGCGGGGGGGGGGGAGAGGGAGGGGGGGGTAGACGGGGTAGCCATTGCTTGGGCATGTAGAGAGCTGCATAGGGTACATACCCGTAGCATTCAGGAATGTCTTTACTTACCTAAGCAGTGCCTCACTGTCTACACCGCTATTTATACCTGGGCTAGGAGGTCGTGTAGTATATGTACTCTACATTCCACCTAAAGGAGTGTGCAGTGTAGACATACCTTTAGATTTGTGGTGCACATCAAGTCCACATTGAACCCTGAGTAATTACTCAGGTGGCTAACCTGCACATCAAGGAACGGCACTTAGAAAACAGCTGGTGCGCTTCTGCTCAAGAAAATCCCAGGACTTGGTAGGTGCATTAGTAGATATCAGAACAAGTTTTAACTTTCAATTAAATGTTTTAAATACAAATCTCAGAGGTAAGCATATTTTCCCTACTGTTTGGTCACTCCTAAGCCCTAGGAAGACTGTATGAATGCCCAGGAGAGGGAGAGCAGACCTGTTATAGAATGATTTAGGTTTACCGGCATACTTGAATGGTAGAAGCCTAAACAGCATCTGTCTCTGCTATGTCTGGCTCAGATCAGTACTCGAAGTCTTCCACCTTCATGAGAACTAAATTTATTCACAAAATAAAAAGAAAATCATACCCTATCAAAGAGCACATTTCCTTCTGCAGCCTGTTCCTCAGCTGTAGGTATCATGCATACTCATGGTGTGTCTGAAAGTGTTTGATTTTCCTGAATTTAGATGTAGTAAATTAATCAGGATTATTTATATTCCTTGATCAATGATTTTTTAAAATATTTTTTGAATAGCAATCAGAGATTGATTTAATTTCCCAATCAAAACAGTATATCACCTATGATAGCTGTGGGATTCACAGATGGACAATTTAGAACATCAGTCAATAATTTTCAATCCCCTCATTATTCCCAATTCTATTGTTACTAGCAAAGGCACTTGAGCCTGTGGATCTTTCATGACAGGATCCCTACAACAGCTGCGCATGCTGTGTAATGGCCAAATACTGAAATCCTTACTTACTCCTTACTCAGGTAACACTCCAGTGAATTCATTGAAAGAGTTCTGTCCAGGAACTGAGTAAAAAACCAAGACCATTGATTTCAGTGGGGCTTCACACATGTACCAGGTTCCACCCATACTGATCTCATTGCAGGACTGGGGCCCAAATAAGGACCACAGGATATGGCCCAAAATGATTCCTCTCGCATTTCGGTTTTGAAGGCATGACCAGAAAACCAGGTAGGGCTGTGGATTGCATGAGTAATCTTGGGCAGTCACTAAGGGTATGTCTACACTCCAGTCACAGGCTGTTATTGCAGATCATGTAGCTATACCTGAGCCTGCTTTAATCAACCTAGTCCACGTACTATAGTAGTGCAGCCACGACAGCACAGGCTCTAGGGCAGGCTAGCACCTGAGTAACTACCCTGCACTTCATGAAGGCTTGTACAGCCTGCCCTGAAGCCTGCACTGCTGCAGCTGAACTGCTCTGGTACCTGAGCTAGCAAGATGAAAGCTCGCTCAGGTATGGCTACACATGCTGCAATCACACTCCATGATTGCAGTGTACATACCCCTAGTCCCTCTGTGCCTCAGTCCCCATTCTGTAAAATGGGGACATAGATCCTGGAACTAGGCACACTGGGGGTGCTGGCTTGAAGTGGCTTCCACCATATACAGGGTTTACAGTTTGGTTCAATGGCTCTCAGCACCTCCACTATACACATTGTTCCAGCACCATTGTAGGGATGATTCTCTACCTCACAGGGGTGTTGTGAGAAAATATACACTAAAGATAGTGCAGAGCTCAGATACTATGATTATAGGAGCCACGTAAGTAAAGTAGGTAGATAGATAGATACAGACAAAATAAAGAAAATAAATCTTAGCTGAAGACGCTCAGCCAGTTTGGCTCAACACTCAACAGTTTGGCTACCAGCTCAACATTCAGTTTGGTGAAGACTTGCAAGATTTCAAGGGGACTTTAACATGTGCCTAAAGTTATGTATGTGCTTAACTGCTTTCCTGAACTGAGACCGCTGTGAACACTACAAAGTACAGAGGAGCTTTCCCCCCAGCATCAGTTCTGCCTTCTAATTCACCATCTTTTAGAGGACATGCCCTAGCTGTGTACACATGTACACCACATCCTCCCGTTGGTGCACACCTAGTGAGTTTAGTGAATAAAGTCTATCATACTCGGAGTGTGATTTTTTTAAGCTCATAACTCAGTCAAATCAAAACCAGTTTTCTGCAGAACAAGGTCATATCCCGCTCCTCGGTGAAAACTATCTTCTTGCCAAATTTCAACTTTCAAACCATAGCTGTTTCAGCAGAAAAGGTTTTCAAACAGACACACCTGTACATTTTAATCATGGGAAAGGTTTATTTTTTCCTACTTACCTTGTATCGCAAATTTGCTGAACTGTTTTTACTCAAACTTTAAGGGGGAAAAAGTCACTTTTGGACAGAAACTAATCATGGAAAATGTCGGCCTGAGAAATGAAAGTTTCAGAAAGTGGGAAAATAGGGGGCTAGCATGGAGACTGTTATGTATACATAATCATAATGGCCACTGCCAGGTCAAAACTAGATCCCTAGTTCCCATTATTCACTTAAGCCACCTGCATCTGAGTTATTCAAGGAATGAGAAAGCAGCTCTTCAGAAGCCCAGCTGCTAAAGCACAGTAGTAGTTGAACTTCTCACTCTGCTGGAGTAAGTCTCTTTATAACTCTATGCAAGACCGGACCTGGCATCCTGAAATGCACTATAGTATTATTTGTGCTGCATTTGAGGTGGTACCCAGCATTCCTCTTAATACCTCTTGAAGCTTTCCTCCTACGCGGGGGTGATGATGATAATCAAGCTGGCTGCTGAAAACCATGACATTCCCTATTCCAACTGTTTTCTTGCACAAGCTGTCCCTAGATCCTGTTTATGTTCCCAAGGAACAGGAATAGTGACAGCATGCAGCTTTTGCGAGGCCTTGCCCAAACAATTCTTTCTATAAAGATACAATTCTCTGTGAAGGCAGCTCTGATGCTGATATTCTCTGAGTATCACTCAGAACACAGCTTGAGGACTTTGCTTATACTTTTTACAAGTCATTGTAGCATATAAGCCTCTCCCCATTCTTTTCAAGGTTCATAATGCTCTGATCTTCACAGCCCCACTGCTCCTGTTGAATGATATCATCTCCCATGGCTCAAATTATCTTTAGTGCATAAAATGATAATACCTGTTAAGAAGCAGGTTCTATCATATAATCACAGCAGCACCTTCACATTTGCTCTGGTTTAACACAGAAACTTACATCAATAAATGTTTCATTGTGACGGGTGTTTCAGTGCAGTGACAAACTGGGTGGATAAAGGAAATGTGGCGGATATAATTTGTTTGGATTTTAGCAAGGCCTTTGACACTGTACCACACAGGAAGCTCATAGAGAGACTACAGAATTATGGTCTGGATAATAATACAATAAGTTGGATAAAAACTGTCTGACAGAAAGGAAGCAATGAGTTATTAATCAGTGATGTTAGATGAAAATGGAGGGAGGAATCTACTCAGATGCCACAGTGATAGGTGCCAGGACTATTATTATTAAACAGATTTGTTAAAGACCAAGAAAGGAATTTAAAAATTCAGTAGTGATCAGATTGGTAGATGATTCAAAAATAGGACATATACCAAATACAGACAGAGAACACAGATCAAAACTACACTGAGTTCAGCATAACTGAGATGTGGCTGGGTTAGAATGGAATCATATTTAATGTAAATCAAAAGCAAAAAACTGTATTAAATATAGACGCTGTAGAAGTCCAGAAATTTAGAATCTAGGATTCCACAACAAACTCTGCTCCTTTGTGAATGAACATTACAAGAATTTTTATCAAATGACTTCCCACCAGGGTCCTGACCACTAGTGGGCATTCAAGATACCCTGGCATTTTTCCTAACAATAGGATGTTAGCTCTGGTGTCATGGTCAAATTTCAACTCAAGTAATTCCATTCCACTTCCTTAAATTCTCTGGCAGTTTCATTTGGATACAGTATTCTTTTCTACTTCCTTTGTTAAGCTGTTGTGTAGTATGGCTGGGTACTGTTAGTTGCTGTTTCATGCCATAGGAGGTTGCGTTTCTATGATAGTGTTCCTTTTCCACCTCTTATTTACATCAAAGGGGTATTGTGAAGCTTAATCAATTAGTGCTGTTGTGGGGGCCTAAGAGGTTACAGGGAGCCCCATGTAGGAAACAGAGATAAACTGGCTGCAAGCACTCTGCACAATACGGAAGGGGGCAGTAGAGCTGCCAGAAGTGCTTGCCATCCCAGAGGAAGCATGTATGGGGGGGCTCGGGCACGCCCCTAGCCTTATGCCCTGTGCGTCAGCTAGTGTTCACGGTAGTGCTTGCTATGCTTTTCTACAGATGTATCACATGTTGCTGCTCGATGAGTTTTCCCCAGTGTCCTAGAGACATTGTATCTTAAACAGATGCAATACCCCCAGCCATCACTACACGGAGAGTACTCCTTCCTCTTCCATCCCCACTACAGTTCTGCCTCCAAGAGGCACAATCTGTCCCTTAACGTCTGTGAACCAGTTTGAGATCTTAGATGAAAGGTGACTTAGAAACGTTATAACTGTGTAATGAAAGGCCCTATTGCAACGCATACGTAGATAGGGTCAAAACAAGAATCTTAATTCTCTGAGTGTTGTGCAATTAAACTCTAAACCTTAACATTCAGAGAATAAACTCAGAGAAGTAAGATAGGGATAAGACTTAGTAGGTCCCAGGCATTCCATTTTCCCTGCCAGTGCGGGAATGTTCCCTTCTATAGCACATTATCTAGCGTTCCATCCAGTCTAGTTTTAAAATGTCCCAACAAGTGATTGGGCTTCCACCACTTCCCTTTGTGGGAAAGCTCTAAGCCTAAAACGACTTAGGGTACATCTACACTACAGCGGGGAGTCGATTTAAGATACGCAAATTCAGCTACGTGAATAGCGTAGCTGAATTCGACGTATTACAGCCGACTTACCCCGTTGTGAGGACGGCGGCAAAATCGACTTCTGCCGCTTTTTGTCGGCGGCGCTTACTACCACCTCCGCTGGTGGAGTTAGAGCGCCGATTCGGGGATCGATTGTCGCGTCCCAACGGGACGCGATAAATCGATCCCCGAGAGGTCGATTTCTACCCGCCGATTCAGGCGGGTAGTATAGACCAGGCCTCAGTGTCTGGGAGCAGTTCATGATTGAGATTCAGCCCAAATTTTCTCATCCTTAATTTAATCCTAGTTGTATCCCCTAGAACATGTGCACCAACATTTTTTATTTATTTGCATTTAGTTTCCTTTATTTTTTAATTATCTTCAAAAATAGCTGAGTTGATTTTCTTCAGACTTTTAAAAAAATTATCTCTGGGCTGAAAACAAGCATGAGACAGTGTCAACTAAAACATAAGTGTGAGAAAAGATGCTTAGGGAATAATAATACACAGACCAGATATAAACTAAGGGGTTGTTATCTGGAAAATAGTTATGATGAAGGAGGAACCTTGGGAGTAACTATTGATAAACTGAACAACAATTCTTAGTGCAAACGCCACTAGAAAAAAATCCATTCTGGGATTATACAGAGGTTAGAGAGACAATGGTTATATTACCATTTCATATTGTTTTGGTAAGTTCACAAATGAAATACTGTTAGAGTGCTGATCACCAGACTTCCAAAATTACATTGACTAGAGAGAGAAGATTCAAAGGTCATTTAAAATTATATGACGTCTTAAAAGTATAACAGTCATTGCAAGAACTAAATTTGGCTAATTTACAAAGACAAAAGTGGCACAGCACAATATTACTGAGAAATTGCTTAGTTCCTCATTGTTAAAATGTAATTATAAAATAAATCATTTGGAATATAAATATTGTACTTACATTTCAGTGTATGGTATATAGAGCAGTATAAACAAGTCATTGTATGTATGAAATTTTTGGTTTTACTGACTTCACTAGTGCTTTTTATGTAGCCTGTTGTAAAACTAGGCAAATAGCTAGATGAGTTGATGTACCCCCTGGAAGACCTCTGAGTACCTCCAGAGGTACGCGTACCCCTGGTTGAGAACCACTGGTCTAGTCTTGCAGCTTTGACAAGTTGTAAAATGGCATAATTATTTTGGTGAGCCCATGAAGCATGCTATATTCGGACGCATACCCAAGCTGTAAGTCCTTTTTGTACTTCTAATTTATGAAAATTAATAAAAAATAAAATCACACAAAAATTGTTTTGGTAAATCAAGATTTGGGCCAAATGCAGAATTCAGACCAGGGATAGACAGGTGCCACTCCACCGGAGACAGTGTAGTTGTTCTCATTTACACATGGGCTGCATTTTGGTCTTAGTACAGGCAGAAACACAAATCAGATATATGCTTTATCTTGGGCACATCACATATTCTTTTGCCACTAGGCCATTAAATCTAAAGTCTGAGGCCAGCTCCATCTTGCACAATACAAAGAGCCATGCCCAGAGATTTAGCATTGTTCCAGTTTATATAACTGCAGTATTAGAGTTCGAGACCTGGGGAACAATATCTTATTGTATTAGGAGACTGCGATTCAATCTTACAGTGACACTGTCAGCATAAAAACACTTTCATACATCTCACAGATCTTTGGGTGAGCTTTTCAAAGAAATTAATGGGAATTAGGCTTCCAAATCCTCTAGACAGTCTGGAAAATCTGACCTTTAATCTTTAAATGTAACCCACCAACATGAGCCCCCTTATATTTTCCAGCACACTCCACACACATGGACGCAATCACCCATAAGTGGTGAAATTCAGATCCACTTTTGAACTTCCCAAAAGTTTGGGGAAATTTAGCTCTTGTGCTTTGGCTTAGGCCCAGGTCTATTATACATTTCTCAGGGGAAACGAAACAGAAAAGAGAAAATACCAGCAAGCATTCATATTGGTCACCAGTGTTAAAACAGAATAATAGGCTGAAGTTGGGGCAATGGTCATCTGAGTTCAGATATTAGTATAAACATACAAACAAAAACTCTTTTGATTGACAATCATTCCCTGGAACAGTTAACCACTTCAGTTAAGCAACAATATAATCACTAGATTTAAGGACCAATTAATAGGTTTATGGAAAGAGTAAAATAGGGCCATTCTTGCTGGAGGCAGAGAGGATGGAATACTTAAGAGCTTTGCAGGACTGGGACCAGAGTGCTCTGCATCTTGCTGGACTGATCCCATTGAGACGATTCCTGCATATATTCCACGAACCACGGTCCTGATTCTCCACTGTCTTGCATCTTGTGCAATCACTTACACCTATGCAACTTTTACCCACTTTGAACATGTGGGATAACTATAGAGGATATAAGGAAGGTAAGAAATTGACCCAGTAAGTCTGCTGTCCCTGACTGATTGATCAATACTAAGAACAGCTGAGATTGAACATCACTTTGGATCTACTTGCACCTCAAAAAGAACCATGCTTAAAATATAAGAGACAATATCAGAGAGTTAAGGTTGTATATCCAACCTTACCTGTTTTATACTTTATATTTAAAGTAGGGCTCTCGATTAATCGCAGTTAACTCACGCGATTAACTCAAAAAAATTAACTGTGATTAAAAAAATTTATTGCGATTAATCATACTGTTAAACAACAGAATACCAATTGAATTTTATTAAACATTTTGGGATTTTTTCTACATTTTCAAATATATTGATTACAGCACAGACTGCAAAGTGTACAGTGCTCACTTTATATTATTATTTTTGATTACAAATATTTGCACTGTAAAAATGATAAAAGAAATAGTATTTTTCAATTCACCTCATACAAGTACTGTAAGTGCAATCTCTATCGTGAAAGTGCAACTTACAAATGTAGATTTTGTTACATGACTGCACTCAAAAACAAAACAATGTAAAAGTTTAGAGCCTACAAATCCATTCAGTCCTACTTCTTGTTCAGCCAATCGCTAAGAGAAACAAGTTTGTTTACATTTATGGGAGATATTGCTGACTTCTTCTTATTTACAATGTCACCTGAAAGTGAGAACAGGCATTGACATGGCACTTTTGTAGCCGGAGTTGCAAGGTATTTATGTGCCAGATATGCTAAACATTCATATGCCCCTTCATGCTTCGGCCACCATTCCAAAGGACATGCTCCCATGTTGATGATGCTTGTTAAAAGAATAATGCATTAATTACATTTGTAACTGAATTCCTTGGGGGAGAATTATATGTCTTATGTTCTGTTTTACCTGCATTCTGCCATATTTTTCATGTTATAGCAGTCTCGGATGATGACCCAGCACAAGTTCGTTTTAAGAACACTTTCACTGCAAATTTGACAAAACGCAAAGAAGGTAACAATGTGAGATTTCTAAGGATAGATACAGCACTTGACCCAAGGTTTAAGAATCTGAAGTGCCTTCCAAAATCTGCGAGGGACAAAGTGTGGAGAATGCTTTCAGATGTCTTAAAAGAGCAACACTCTGATGCGGAAACTACAGAACCCGAACCATAAAAAAAGAAAATCAACCTTCTGTTGGTGGCATCTGATTCAGATGGTGAAAATGAACATGTGTCGGTCCGCTCTGCTTTGGATCGTTACTGAGCAGAACCTGTCATCAGCATGGACGCATGTCTTCTGAAATGGTGGTTGAAGCATGAAGGGACATATGAACCTTTAGCGCATCTGGCACATAAATATCTTGTGATGCCGGCTACAACAGTGCCATGCGAAAGCATGTTCTCACTTTCAGGTGACATTGTAAACAAGATGTGAGCAGCATTATCTCCTGCAAATTGTAACCAAACTTGTTTGTCTGAGTGATTGGCTGAAGTAGGACTGAGTGGACTTTCAGGTTCTAAAGTTTTACATTGTTTTATTTTTTAATGTAGTTATTTTTTGTACATAATTCTACATTTGTAAGTTCAACTTTCATTATAAAGAGATTGCACTACAGTACTTGTATTAGGTGAATTGAAATATACTATTTCTTTTGCTTTTTACAGTGCAAATATTTGTAATAAAAATAAATATAAAGTGAGCACTGTACACTTTGTGTTCTGTGTTGTAATTGAAATCAATATATTTTAAAGTAGAAAATATCCAAAAATATTTAAATAAATGGTATTCTATTATTGTTTAACAGTGTGATTAATCGCACGATTAATCACGATTAATTTTTTTAATCGTGTGATCAATCACAATTAATTTTTTTAATTGCTTGACAGCCCTAATTTAAAGAAAACAGAAATAATCAAATTCATCCCTGGTGATCAATGAAACCACAGAGATAGAACCAGCCTAGCATTTTTAAATAATATTAAAGTTGTGACAAGCAAGAACTATGAAAAGCAAGAAAATGCAAAGTTAAGATTTGTCATATTAGTGTGAATGCCGGGGCAGGGACAACAAAGCCATATGCTAAAAATCTGTCTGAATTTTATCATGGCAGGGCGAGAAAAATTAAGGTCTATGCATGGTGGCTAGATTTCTAAATAAAATAATAACTCCGTCATTTTCAAGTCTTTTCCAAAATACCAGAAGTGATTAGAACACATTATGGACCAGTCACTTGCCAAGTTTCATGTTTGAAATCAAAGCTGTTTTTGAATTTCATGAGCAACAAAAAAGCATTTTAAAACCGGTAACCTTCAGTTGTGTGGGTATAAAGAAATAGCAGCCAATTTGATTTTTTTGAACACTCCTGACCTAAAACTTCTGTACTAACACTAAGTGGAGGGCAAATATTTAAGAGCAAAGTGGAAATGCAATGAGGGTGCTATTCACTGATAAAATGTAAGCACGTACATATTGCATAACCAGGCTTTTTATTCCATTGAGGGTGCTATAGGTATAATATCAGTAGTGATATTTCAGAGGTTTATGATGTCACCAGAACCCTGAGACAAAACTATAGCCACGTGACAAGTTTTGATGTGTTTATCATTTTTATCCAGATACCTAAAAAGCTAAACTAGAAAGAATTTAATCCAAAGATATAGCGAAGGAGCTAAAATTACTACTTTTAAGGGTGGACAAGGATGGTAAGGGCTCAAGGTGACTTCCCTTCACTCCCACTCAGGTGGGGCTGACAATTGCAGTCTTTGTGCTCACCATAAAGATGAGATTGGCCAGAGCTCGCTAGCAATGGACAGAAGCTCCCTTCCTCCCCCCCCCCCACAAGCTCAGGAACTCCACAATGTTCCCTGGAGTTCCCTCTGGTGTGATTCAGGTCCACGTTACACCACCACCAATATGGAGTAGTGCCCATGAGACACAATCTGGACCTACATCTTCCATTGTGGATGCACTTGCAAAAGAGGAGGAGCTTGCCAGGATACAAACATCTTACATTAACGGCTTGAATTTTCTATTCCACCCATCCAAAGTGTCTCTCTAACGACTGTTGTATTGCTATTCTGATCTATCAAGGAAAAAAATGTAATTTTAGGATGTCAGATACCATAGGTAAGTTTTGGGATGACAGTTTAAAAGAAGGCAAATACCAGCATCCATATATTATATACATCTATTTTGTTACCCGCTCAATTTAGGGCACCCCACCTATACCCTACCAAGGGCTCAAGGCGTGACCCAATCAATTTAGGCACCCCCACTCTTTCCCTCCCAAGGGTTCAGGGTGTAAAGCACCTATCCTGACCCCAGGGCTCAGGAAGAAACCTTCTCCCAGTGAAAGAGCCTTATGCAGTTGTGCTCTAAACATCTGTTCATTAGCAACACACACAGAATACATATACCAAGCAAATCTCTTATGCGCACCACTCCCAACAGACAGATAAATTTCACCTGATGGCCAGTCAGGATTCATTTATCTGGGGGTTCCCAGCAATGCTTCTGCATGTCACGGTCGTGCAGAGGGTTCAGAGTTCCAGCAGCTTGATGTTGAACTGCAGTCTGGAAATGGTTCCCAAAGAGCATTGCTTTTCATTTACATTATATAGATAAAACTAGCTCCCTCCTTCAAATTTACTAAACCTATCACATTATCCCACACTCCTAAATAACAAAAATCTTAACCAATTACGCACTGGCATTTATGTGTCCTTCTTCCTGCCTACGTTCTTGACAATATTCTTTCATTATGCATATGTATTTAAATTAACAAAAAATAAGTCAAAAGAATATTACTATATAAAATAATACTATAAAATACTTTATAATTTCTGGACCACAATTTGCCCTCATTTACACACCGGCTAGCCCCACTAAAATCGACTGGGCACAATAACATGGAACAAATTGGCCAGCTAGAACCAAAGTCTTTCCTCCAGTATTCTCAGAGTTCTTTATAATTGCATTCCCTTTTTTACAGATGGGTAAAATGATGCATTGAATGATTAAATGACTTCCCCAGCATTACCCAGTGAGTCAGTAGGATACATACGAACAGAATCAAGAAGTTTCAACTCCCAGTTCTCTAATTTAACCATTCAACCACACTATCTCCCATTTTCTTGTCTTCCTCTTTTGACATAGCCTTTTGAGCTTTACTGCAGCCCTATTCATATTATTACCTTATATTTTCAAATCATGACTGAGCCCCCTGATTGGGCAATGCAGAAACTCTCCCTCTTATGAAACACAGCTCCAATCTAATTCAGGATTGTAACTCACTCACATAGTCTCAGCTCTGTCCTGTTTGACTGGAAGTCCTCATTACAGACAAACAACAAGGGCTGCTGGGTCCCTGACCTTCACAGGGACAAATATAGATCTTTCCAAATAATGTATTTAAAAATGCTTCTTTCATTGGCGAACTACAGGAGGAAAGTTGTTTCTTTTTGCTCTAAACCACAGACAGCCCAGGAGGAGGAAGCCCCACACAGTAAATGTGTACAGTACAGTTTCCTACCTCTGTGTGATGCAGAAAATCCCACTGTGTTAAGTAGAGTTCTACCAAGGCCACTTAAACACATTAGCCTATTATACCCTGCATTTTTTTATTATTCTCCAAAGGCTAATGAAATGTTCCAGTGCAGTGTTTATGCTGGAGTACTTCTGGAAGGCAATACACTACCGATATTTCTCTTAAAGCAGTGGTTCTCAAACTGTGGTCCTAACACCATTGGTAGGGCACTTGCTGGTGGCCTGCGGAGAGCTGGTTGGTCACGTGGCATTGGCTCACCTTATTTCCAGCTGCTAAACTGCATTAAAAAGGCAGCTAAAATATATTTAATACTTTACTTTTCCTTGAGAGCAACTGTGGTAGCTGTTGCAGAGAGGGCTATGCAACTGCAAACTGAAGGGGAGGGGAGCCACATGATTGCAAAGAGGAGGCGAGGTCATCATGAGACAAATGCCCTCCCTTTGTATTGGAATGCTAAACTGTATTATCTGTTCAGCCACTAGACGGTGCTGTGAATAAAATACCTTATTTAAACAAATCTCAGCCATACCTGGCAGAGCATTACAGGATTTTATGATGAACACATCTAGTATGTATAAGCAAGTTCTGAAGCCAGTCCATATCTGGTATAGGGACATGACACAGTGTCAGGAGTAAACTAAGAACAGAGACAGAAGTAACAAAGCAACAAAGGTTGCAAGATCTCATCGACATGCCATTCTTCAATGCCCCAGAGAACTTCAGCTTTGACAAACCTTTACAATGGACAGACTGGAAGCACTATTTTGCAAGATTTCAAATTGCAAACAAACTCCACAAAGAAACTGGAGATATACAGGTATCTTCTTTAATTTGTGCTAAGGGGAAGCAAGCAGAGCATATCTTTAAATCCTTTGACTTTACTGAAGATCGTCACAAAGATGACTTTGAAATAGTTTTAGCTATGTATGATGCATACTTTATACCTCAAAGAAGTGTGCTTTATGACAGTGCATGTTTCTACCAGAGGATTCGGAAATGTTGAACGTTTTAGAAGAGCTCTGCATATATTGGCTAAAAAAATTTGATTTGTGGAATGTAAAACATGAAAATATCAGAGACAGACTGGTTATTGGGTTAACAGATAAAAACCTTTCACAGCAGCTACAACTAAAGAGAGATTTAACCCTAGCCATGGCAATTCAAAAGGCAAAGCAGTCTGAGCTGATGAGATTGCAAAACCAAGAGCAACTTGCCAAACTTGAAATACAAGAAACTGGCTTAGAAGCTCTTAACAGATGCAATCTGAATGCTAAAAGTCATTACTCATAAGACCCCTGAGGCAAGGAGAGAGAATGCCCAGGATAAGAGGGACAAATTCCAGCCTACATGCGCAAAATATGGAAAAAAATCATATCTCAAGGCATGGTGCATGTCCAGCCAGAGGCACATGGTGTAATAAATGCATGAAATATGGACATTTTGCAGCTGTTTGCCACACCAAAGCAGTCAAAGAATTGACTCATATTACAGACAGTCAAGATCCATTTTTTCTGGGACCTATCACTTGTGATGTCATAGTGTCTACCTCGAGAGTAAAACAAAATATACACAGCAAGACTACTGACTTTAAAATTGGCTCAGGAGCTGATGTCACAATAATCTCAGAAGGGACTAAAAGTCACCTTCAACCCCTCCCAGAGCTGAAGTCAGACAAAGATCTGACTAGCCCTGGAGGTATTCTGAACTCTAAGGTCCAGTTTACCACAGAAACAACTTACAAAGACAAAAGTCATGCATTCAGAGTGTATGGATCAAAGGACCACAGAACAATAGCCTTCTCAGCCACAGAATGGCAGTGAGAAAGGTGGAAGAATTCAATGGAATATTTGGCGATACTGGACTTTGTAAAGGATATTGAGTACAAATAACCGTAAGAGACAATGCTGAACTATCTAGTGTGCCACCCCTCACAGGATTCCTATCCCATTACTTCATAAAGTGGAAAATGAGTTAAAGAGAATGGAACAGTTTGGCATAATTGAGAAAATCTCTGAGTTAACAGCATAGTGTGACCCTATGGTACTAGTTATAAAGAAAAACGGAAAATATAAATCTGTGTGGATCTTGAAAGACTTAATAAAACATTTGTGAGAGAAAAATATATCCTTCCAATACTGAATAACTTCCTTTCCAATGTGAAAGGAGTGACAGTATTCTCCAAATTGGATGCCTGGAGCGAATTCTGGCAAATTCTTTTAGCCAAAGAAAGCGCTAAACTGACTACCTTTATCACACCGTTAGGGAGATTTTCCTTGCATAGATTACCTTTTGGAATTAACAGTTGTGACACTCTATACTATTATGGTCACCACTTTTACAAGACTATGATACATTTTATATAAAGTATGCCTTGTGAGGTATCACTTGAAAAGTCATAATTTGCTGAATATCATTATCCTGTTAAAATATATGTAGCGACACTATATGCAGTTATAAGATTCTACTGTATGACTGTTACTGAAATATGTTGTAATTCTGGGTGACATCCACAAACCAGTTTTTCAGAGACAAAGACTCACTAGTACCGCAGACAGGTGTTAAAGGGTCATCACCTATGTAAGTGGCCATCCTCCAGCATGAGGGAAGGTATAAACAAAAAATGTACATCACAAGGACAATTCAAACCTCACATCAATAATGATTGCAAGACACCATGACTCAGCAAGGATGTTTCTAGCATAAAAATTGAAGTATAAAGAAGGAGGAAAACAATTGACTTCACTATTGACTAAAAGGAGACCCAGCCTGTGAAATTTACAACAGCGTATGGTGAGATAAAACTTTTGCTTTTAAATTCACTTAGCTTGATAAGTTAGGTATTAGCTTGCATATTACTCTTTTATTTTCTTTTGTAACCAATCCTCACTCTTATGCATCATTACTTGTAATCACTTAAAATCTATCTTTCTGTAGTTAATAAACTTATCTTATTATTTTATCTTAACAAGTATGTTCGGATTAAAGTGTGTGGGAAACTCCATTTGGGATAAGAAAGCTGGTACATATATCATTTTCTTTTGATGAAATGACAGACATTCTATGAGCTTGCATTGTTCAGTAGTGTGCTGGACAGTACAAGAGGCAAATTTCTGGGAGATAAGGCTGGGACTAAGAATTTGTGGGTGTTGCTTTGCAGTTTAATTAATGAGTGACTGGTCAGGGTGCTCATATATTTAGCTGGGAGTGAATCTGCATGCTGAAGGCTGTGTGAGCAGGCCAGGACTGGATGTTCTGAAAGGAAAATAATGTAAAAGGCACCCCAGGCTAGCGAATTAAGGCCATCCTGTTCAACAGTCCAGATTGTACCCTGGGTAATGTCACATCAGTGCACCTCAAATTTTCCAAAGACATATGGCAAAATTGTTAACAAACACAAATGGAGTTGTTGTTTTCATGGACGATATTCTGGTATATGGATCTTTGATGGAAGAACACAACAAAACCCTTAACGAAATCCTAAACCTAATCACATAGTCTGGACTGAAGGTAAACAAGGAAAAATGCATTTTCTACCTACACCAAATCAAGCTTTTGGGACAGACAATACACAAAGTTGGAATCAATCCTAAGCTGAGAAAATAAAAGCAATTTGAGAATTGAAGGTACCAACTAATGTACCAGAACTGACATGTGTAATGGTGATGATAAATTACCTTGGTTGATACCTACAAGACCTTCTTACAGTGACAAAACCACTGCATGAATTGTTAAAGTCCAATACATTGTGGTTCTGGGGGCCAAATCAAGAAATTGCCTTCAAAAAGGTAAAATAAATTATCTCAACAGCTCCAGTTCTCAAGTACTATGATATGAACAATCCCATAATGCTCAGTGTGAATGCAAGTAGATATGGCCTAGGTGGTGTATTGTTACAACACCGTGGACCTGAGTGGAAGCCAGTTGCATTTTGCTCTCGCACACTCAGAGAAGCAGAAAAATGATATGCATAGATTGAAAAGGAGTGCCTGGCAAGTGGATGCACATGTGTGAATTTTTAGAGATATCTGTGTGGACTGTATTAATTTACACTGATAACAGACCATAAACCACTTGTAACCCTCATCAAAGGAAAAGTCTTGAATCAAGCACTGCTGAGATGCCAATGTCTATTGCTAATGAGATTTAACACAATTACTAAATATGTTCCTGGAAAAAATATGTATCTGGTAGTAGTAGACCCTCTGTTACAGAGCCAAGCATCACACTCAACTACCCATGAGCTCGAAGATGATGTAAAGGTATATGTGGATGCTGTGCACATATACAAACCAGTATCAGAAAAGAGACTACTCCACCTACAAAAAGCAACCTCAAAAGACATGCAACTTCAGGAAGTTCTAAGTTACATTAGGGGTGGCTGATCCAAGTATCTAAAGGACACTAAGGAAGTGGCAAGAGACTGTGTTGTGGTGCGTAGACAATTAAGCAAGTGGACTCATGCTTAAAGGCAGTTGCATAGTAATTACAAATGAAATGAGAGGAGAAATCCTAAATCTCGTCCATCAAAGATTAACTAAATCCCATGAGTGGGCCAACAAGTCTGTTTGGCATCCAGGCATCAGCAAGGACATAAAGAATAAAGTATCTGCATGTGAATTTTGCAGAACAAACAGACTAACACAACACAAAGAACCTTTAATAACAACACCACTACTAGCCAGACCTTGGAAGAGACTAGCTGCAGATTTTTGCAAATTCAGAGGACAGCATTACCTCATTGATGTGGACTATTTTTCCAGATATATAGAAATAATGTACTTGGGAGGCATAAAATTCCATAGTGTTACCAAGAGACTGAAGTGCACTTTTCCTCACTTCGGTATTCCAGAACAACTAGGGATGAACTACAATTCACTGTTGCAGAATTTAAGTAATTCCGAATGAAATATGAGTTTTGATCATATTACTAGCAGCTCACATTACCACAGGCAAATGGAGAGGCTGAGAGAGCTATACAGACAGCCAAGAAAATCCTACCACAGGAAGATCCAGGGCTTGTCTATACTTATGCACTGGTTCGGCGGCAGGCAATCGAACTTCTGGGTTCGATTTATTGCTTCTTGTCTGGACGCGATAAATCGAACCCAGAAGTGCTCCCCATCGACTCCAGTAATCCTGCTCGGCACGAGGAGTACGCGGAGTCGACGGGGGAGCCTGCCTGCCGCGTCTGGACCACGGTAAGTTTGAACTAAGGTACGTCGACTTCAGCTACGTTATTCACGTAGCTGAAGTTGCGTACCTTAGTTCGAATTGGGGGGTTAGTGTAGACCAGGCCCCATTCCTTGCTCTTCTGAGTTATAGATTAACATCGACAGTGGCTACTGGACATAGTCCGGCACAACTCCTCAGAAGACAACTTAGAATTACTGTTCCTATTTTGGGAAATAACCTATTTCAAAAATGGCCAGACATGAAGAGAGTAGCAAATCGGATACAAAGGCTAAAAAAGTTTATGACCACTTTTACAACAGATATCACTTAATTAGAGAACTGCCAGGTCTAGAACCTGGTGACTGTGTTCATATCAAATTGGATGGAGAAAAAGAATAGACAACTCCAGCTGTTGTAAAGAAAAATAATTTAGTGCCCAGATAATATGTGATCAAAACCGACAGTGAGGAGTTTAACAGAAACCATCAACATCTACAGTTTTTTCCTCAGAAAGAGCAACCAACAGGTAAGATTCTACAGATGGCAGACACAGAACAAAACAATTACATCTCTAGGATTCCAAACCAACACAGCCAGTGGTTGCAACTAATGGATAGCCAGATGACCACATTTTTATGCATTCAGGTTGTGTAATTAGAAAACCAGTATGATTCAGAGACACTTAACAGACTAATACATACTGAACTTCAAAGACAGCATTATAGGGTAAATATGATAAATTGTAATGTAGAACTTAAAGGGGGAGATGTAATGGAATGCTAAACTGTATTATACTGTTCAGCCACTAAGTGGACCTGTGTGTAAAATACCTTATTTAAACAACCCTCACCCATACCTGGTAGAGCATCTGATGTGTATAAGCAAGCTCTGTAGCCAATCCATATCTGGTACAGGGGCATGACACCTGTTAAAATGTGGTTGATACCATGGAAAAATTTGAGGATTCCTATCTTAAAGCTTAAAGCTTTGGCCTGGTCTATACCTACAACTTAGGTTGACCTAGTCACACCGCTTAGGGCTGTGAAAAATTTTGTGTCCTGAGCACCAAAGTTAAGTTAAACTAACCTCAGTGTAGACACAGTTAAGTTGATGGAAGGATTCTTCCATCAACCTAGCTACTGCCTCCCAGAGAGGTGGATTACCTACATCAACAGAAAATCCCCTTCCATTGATGTAGGAAGCATCTATGCTACGGAGCTACAGAGGCACAGTTGCAACAGATATGGCCTTAGTGATTAATGCTACTTAGTGCAACTTTTGTAGCCACATCACCTTCTAGTCAACACATCTTTACTTCCTTTGTTATGGACCACCCAGTCATTCCTGGTGAACCAAAGTGTTTGATGCCCACGTAGCACTATTGGCTGGAGTGCCACCAGCATGTGCCTTCACAGTTTGTATTGCAGCTTGCACACATATCAACGCTACCAAACTTCTTGCAGCACTGCTCACACTGGATCAGGCCTATCAAAAACTATATGTAGGTTTGATTAAAGCATAAACTACAGACAAGAAATGAGAACAAGCCTCGGTGTTTTGACTAGTTACAGCCAGACTGGTGTAGAAAAACAAGGAGAAACTAAATTATTGGGTATTACCTTTATATAATACATCGCCTTTCCCAGCCAGCTCTAAAACAAAGAGTGCGCACTGTGTAGAGTGAAAAATTCACCTCTTACTGGGATCTGTCTTTATTTTAAAAAGAAAACAACAACACCCTAACAGAGTTCAGCTTAAACTTTCTCCCCAAATTTGGCTGGGCTCCTAGGATTCATCCTTCCAAATTGCTCAACCTATACCCACCACCCTTTCTCTACAGAGCCATTTTCACCTGCTTTTGTGAATCAGCAGAACCCACTTAAAACTTTCAACAGAGTCACTATCTGAAAACAGGGTTGAGACACTGCCAGCCTGTTACAGACTCCTCCCCTTTACCACTTGAGATATCAAGGACCTTACATACTATCATGAATTTCCTATCTCCATGAGATAGGGAAGTATCATTAGTCCCATATTAGTGTTGGGGAAGTGATTTGCCAAAGGTCACATATCAGCCTGGAGCAGTGTTTGAACATCAAGTTTTTTTCTCTTTAATCCACTGAAAGTCTTTCCTTCTACTCCACTTTCCTTCATCAGTCCTGATGAATAGAATTCTGGAAGTGTCTCCTTCAACTAAAGCCTTCCTATTAAGTTATTCCTGAATGGAGCTCAGCTGGTATTGTTATGTCTACTCTATAATGTTTGGTAACTTCTACACCAATGTGACAGGGCAGAAAGGATAGTCTTGTGCTGGGTAAAGAACAGGAGGGGGAGTCAGAAGTCCTAAATTGTAGTCCCAGCTCTGGCATAGACTTGTTATGTGATTGGGGGCAAGTCTGTGTCTCAGTTTAATGTCACCTGTGAAATGGGGAGAACTCACACACACTGATGTTTAAACCCATGTTTAAAAAGCACACTGAGGTTCTCAAGAGAAACATGCTAAGTGTAAAGATTTATTATAAGAGGAAACTCTAGTGTTAGTAGGAGAGTCAGTATCCTGAACCTTGATGATGCTGAGTAAGAGGTAAAATTGATTTCCAAACCACTTCAGTTCTGCGAACTAGCACTTGTAAGCTGCCAGTTCCAGAACCCTTAATCACAAGACAAACAGTATGTCACTCACAATGAAGCACTATGAGGTGGCTATCAAGTCTCCTGCTCCACGATAAAAACACAGAAAAGATCTCAAATGATTAAACGTCCTATAGTTTGAGATGAGGGTGTTTGCTATGTGCTGGAAAAGGAAGAAAACTGACACTGATGTAGGAGCCAGTGGAGAAAAGAGTATATAGTTTAGCAGTGCCCTCTGGGAATAACCATATTAGCCCTGTTCACAATAATGGGAGCTTTGTGCCTCTCCTTATTTGAAATATACCTTACAAAAAGGTTTGCAAGGAGATCTGGTCCGGCTTCTTTCATTTCACTCCTCTCAGACTTAATGAACTGATTGAAGTGTTATCATAATATACATTTTTTTAAAAATAAATGTCACTCTACGGATAAATGGTAGGCCTGCTTCATTAGCCAATACCACTGTTTTCTACAGCAGTTGTCAGTAAAATATCAATTGATACATTCAGTAAGAAATAACCACAGTATCTCAGATATCACATTGTGATAGCTGTAGGAAATTGTTGACTACTGTATATACTGGAAGCGATTCTCCTCTCATATCATTTTTATGCTCAAGTAGCGCCATGAACTTCAGTTGAGTAAGTAACCCCTAATTTAAACAACAAAGAGTCTGGTGGCGACTCTTTGTTTTTTTTGTAGATACAGACTAACACAACTACCCCCTGATACTTAACCCCTAATTTATCCCTCAACTTACCCCTTTATCAGGCCTGTGGAGTGCTGGGCACTGTATGACTGTATGTTATCTATATGTTAAATAGAGTAGTGTCTATTCACTGTATGACTGTATGTAACACTGTATGTTAAATAGAGTAGTGTCTATTCGCTTGATCATCTTTCACCTTTCCCTTCTGTGCTGTGAAAGGGTAGTGGCTGGGCATGCCTAATCTTTGAGGCATGCACACCCAAACCTGCATTACCTTCTATTTGGCGAGGACAGAGACACTAGCACATAATCATGCTGCACTGCAAATGTATTAGTTATAAACAAGCTCTCAAATACTATAAGAAGGAGTCAATTGGCAGCACTCCCATGAATCCTATAAGTGCAGAAGAGCTAATGTAGGCTCTAATTACTGAAACTGCAGAAGAAAGTGAATAGTTCCAACTTCAGTGAAGAATATGGGCCCTCCTGAACAAAGGCCTTTGGTAAGCTAGGTATTTCTTTTGTCCCTTCTGAGTCATTGTCAATATCATCACATTCATTGTCTTAATTCTTGATACTAACCCTCCCACTTGTGAGGCAGAACTTCTGGGGAGAAAGTCACAGCGCTGTAAGCCTCACCTGGCTAGCAATGCAGCATCACTCCAGGTAATACCTTCTACTCACAATCACGTTATTTCTTAGAGTTATACCCTTCTATGACAGGTTGACTTGCACTGATGAATAGATGGAGATGAGGGTATATTAGCTAAGGGCACAGGTGGAAGAGGGGAGAATTTAAGACAAGTTCATCTCCAATCTAGCTCTGGGACCAAACCAAAAACCTTGGATCCAAATACTCCTGCATACTGGGAAAGTTTGGAAACTTATCTGGGCCTGAACTTGGCAGCTTAAGCTCAACTCTGCTCTCATATTCCCCCATGCTCTACTTCATATCCCAACCCTAATCATGTATGCAGTACACACTGATGGTTTCCAAATTACAGCTCGTATCCAGTCCCCATTTCCATCTGCCCACTAGAGACCTGCACCTATTCCACAAATAGAAAGAATTCAAATGCTTTCCCCTAGTCCCCTGCTTAGGATTTCATTATTAATTATATCTGAAGGTTATTCAGTTAAAATACTAACTTTTTTTATTTAAACATTTATATTAAGCTGCTGAGATTTCTAGCAGCTTAACAGCATTACTTCTGTGTAAGAGAATAAGCCTCTTAGATTCTGCACACAGGCCTCTCATCTAAAATGAAAGATGTTAGAAATGCATTGAAAGGTAACACCGAGTTAATGATGCTTTTTAAACTGAGGACTCAAAGGCCGATCATGCAGAGATCCACTAGTTATTCAGCCCACTGAACTCAGTCTCTCTCTTGTGCTCTGTTACCATTAAAACTGAGCTGGTGTAGGAGCAGCACCACCAACACTTGTAGTTACTGTAGTTCAAAATAGATCCATCTGAGCCACAGTATACTATCTCTTTGTAGTGGCGAAGTCCCATTTTGGGCATTGGCTACCGTCCGGAATTATTTCCAGGTTGTTACAATTAGATGGAAAGTGAAACCAAAAGCCTGGATCTGAACACCCCAAAGTTTGGCAAATAGTTGGCTCCAACCCATCACTAGTCATAATCCATTACTTTGAGCTTTTACTTCCACTGAGTAATAAATCCAAACATCTGTGCAAGCAGAGTCAGGATGAGCTCTACCCTGATATCTAGTGGTGAATTGTGGCGAGTTGTGGAAAAGAATTTCAGGGGCTGATCTTGTTTGCATAGGCACACCCACCCCACCTAGCATGAACCCACAGCAGCCCAAATGGTCACTTTGACTGCTGTGGGATCCCCAGTTTCTCTGTTATCGGGGCAGGAAGAATAAAGTGTTGTTACCCTGATTATGTGAATCAACGACAATGAAACTGTTTTATAACAGAGGGACTCGCCATCAACTAAATAGCACTCGCTAGACAAGGGACATGGGTTCCAATTCCTAGTGAATGGAGAGGCAGGCAGGCAAGCATTTGTACCTGATGGTATGGGCCTCTTTTGAGGGCCTGAAATACCAATTGCACCTCCTCTCTCTACTGTGAAATAGAAAAGCTAATTTTAATTCCATTAGGAGTCTAGTTACAGGCTGTGGAGCTGAATTCACTTTGGGCCAATGGTGCACCAGCACTGAGGCTCCCCTACTATAAGCTGAAATCACTAAGAGCTAAAATCACTGAGTGCTGGTGGGGGGGGAGCTGAAGCTATGTTGCTGAGTGGCTGGCGGAGCAGAGCAGTTTGCGGGATGACTGGAGCGGCTCACGGGACAGCTGGTGGAACCGAGTGGCTGGTGGAGCAGAGCAGTTTATGGAACGGCTGGAGCGGCTCACTGGACGGCTGGGGAAGCGAAGCGGCTGGTGGAGTGGCTCGCGGTGAAGGCTGCAGCAGACCCCATGGAGAGGTGGGGCAGTCGGCCTCGGACACGTAAGGTGCCCCTTAACACCACTGCGCGGGCCCCCCCCAGGCTGGAGGTAAAACTCTGCAGATAAACTGTTGAACTCTGGGGCTGCACTGACCAGGGACAGAGACTTTTGGGTTGTTGGACTTTGGGTGATTTTTTTGGGTTGCTGGTCTTAAGACCCCGAGGAGAAAAGGATACTACCAAACTTACTTGGGGGTTGGTCTTTTGCTCATGGTTTGTGTTATGAATCCTGTTTGTGGTATTTCCCCAACATAATGCCACATTGTTTCCCTCCTTTATTAAAAGGATTTTGCTACACTCAGACTCTGTGCTTGCGAGAGGGAAAGTATTGCCTCTTAGAGGTGCCCGGGGGGTGGTATGTAATTGTCCCAGGTCACTGGGTGGTGGCTTGAGCCGGTTTTGCATTGTGTTATTGAAACGGAACCCCTAGATACTGAACCCGGCCCTTGTTGCTGCCAACTCAGACGGGCAGAAGGGTTACATCTGGAAGTAATTCCCAGAAGATGGCATATAACTAATTTATACTATCATCACTGGAGATAATCTGGGTTAGATATGATACCCATTGATCAGGGATGGTAATTTTCAGGATAATGAAATTGTTTCAACCAGGAATAGGGTGACCAGATTTCTCGATTTTATAGGGTCAGTTCTGATTTTGGGGTCTTTTTCTTATATAGGCTCCTATTTCCGCCCCCCCCCCCGTCCCGATTTTTCACACTTGCTGTCTGGTCACCCTAACCAGGAATACTGGGTGACAGGCCTGATGACTCCTGTTCAAAAGAGATTTCTTCAGTCCAAATTCTGGGCTTCAATGTGACGAGCAATTATCTCTTACTTTACTAGAGAGCTAGCCAAATTCTGTTCTCAGATAGACCAGTGTAAATCCAGAACACCAGCACTATAAATGTCCATGGACTTACTCCTGATTTACAATAGCATGAGGGAGATTAATTTGGCAGATTCATTATGGTATAATTACATTAACATCAACTGATTTATATCAGGAATTAATAGGATCCAAAGGGTCACATTTTCAAAAAACTACATCCTAGTTTGTGTCCACAAAACTATGCAAGGCAAATTGCACAAGACAAACAGGTAAGTCTCCTTACCCAGGATGACTGGTACCTTTTTTGCATATTTTGGGTGCACAATCAGGGGCTGATTTTTGGACCCATTCTTTTTTTTTTTTTTTTTTTTTGCCCACCCTACTAGTTGAACTTTGCATGAACTCTCTGTCCTCCATGCATCTGACACTGACACATAGAAAGATTCGTTTTTCAAGCCAACTTTCTATTTCATGGTTGAACCAATCCAATTGTTCAACTGACCGGACAGACTAACAACTTACACAGTTGGAAAAGTGCCTAGGCTTGTCTGCAGGACACACACACCTTTGCACCAGCAATGGGAGCACTAAACAATTTTGAGGACAGCTTAAACCCTCACTGTGACCGCTTGTAACATCAAGAATAGTTTCCTGCCATATTTTCAAAAGAAGAGCCCAAAAAGGCATCTCATGTTTGAGACAAATGACCCTTCAATAAATGTATTGACCCCTGTTCTTTGATTTATTAAAGCAAGGAAACCCACCAGTGTTCTTCAGTTTGATTACAGAATGCCTTATATTGGCTTAGATGGGATCAGGGCAAAGGTTGCATAATTGTAAGCACCCAATCAGTATGATGGCCTTGAATTACACCGACTGGAGAGTATTATTGTTGTTATGAAATAATAATATACTTAGGACATACATTACATCCTTAAAACTCTGTACAAATATTAACTAATGAATGGGAGCTAATTAAATGGAAACATTAACTAATTAAATGGGTTTTATGCCTTAAAATGAGGGGAAACAACAGAACATTTTATTTTTACAAAGAAAGAATCACATGGGCCTTGATTCTGACCTCACTCTGATGTGAATCAGGAGGGAAGCTTTGGAAGTCAGTGGAATTTTACTTGGGTAAAACCAATGAAAGTTAGATTAGAAGGAGCTCCATAGTTTATACATAAAAACTTTCATAAGTACGCCATCTGGCATATGAGTAGATCTGTTAAGAAAGCCAGCATCTCTAAAGTCATATATACCCAGAGGCATAATGCTACATCATAACCTCTGCTCTCATCTGCCTACTGAATAGGGTGACCAGATAGCAATGTGAAAAATCGGGATGGAGGCGGGGGGTAATAGGAGCCTATATAAGAAAAGGCCCCCAAAATTGGGAATGTCCCTATAAAATCGGGACATCTGGTCACCCTACTATTGAAAGGAGCTGCTCACACACCTATACTACATTTTAATGTCAGGACGTTAAAGCAGGATAGCCAGTTCCACCACCACTTGCTGAGACCTCATCTCATGTGCCAAGTTTCAGCCAGGAGTGAATTTTTAACAGCAGAGTTATAAACCTGTGAAAATAGGGGCTTACAATGGAACTGCTGACAGACTCTTAACTATAGTGGTGCACCAGGCGCCAATAATAGACAAAACTGCCCCATTTTATAGCACACAGAAAGGCTGGAATTCAGCTGTTATAAAGGATAATAATAAACTTCTGCTGGTGACTCAGGCTCTCAGTCTTGGATTTACATTCCCACTGTCACTAAGAGTTTTTAAGTTAAACAATTTTATATAAAAATGCAATAAACAACATTTATATTACCAACAGCATTTGTTCCCACTGCTTTTGCCCTAAAACATTGCACAATTCTCCTCCTGTCCTCCTCCTCCCTTTTCCTCTCCTCTCTCACCCACCCAGCCTGCCCCACCGGAACTGCAAACTGCCTGGATACTTGGACTCTCACGCACCCGAGATTAAACCCAGACGTGCCAATGGCACAGGGCCCATCCACAGCCCAATGCCAACGGCCGGACTGCTGTGATACAAAGTTATTAACACATAGCACTGCAAGCCTCAATTCCCCCTGCACCATAGTGCAAGCTGTGTGGCAGCTCTCAGTTTAATTACTCTAGAGAGAGAGAAAAAAAAAGAGGTCTACAGTATTCCTATTATTTTTTTTTCAACATGGTTTTCACAGCACTCTTTAAACCATATCAAGAAAAAAATGCTGTGGTTCAACATTTATATCTGCACTCCTTAGAGATTTCTCCCAATTACGAGTCACAGTCAGAAATGGAGAAAGTAAGCACCAATGAGGGTTGCCTTTTATGTAACACATAGTGGAGGAAATATCTGGACTACTGGAGGTGAAAGGTCTTGTAGTATTGCTACCTGAAATTCTAAAAATCATTTGTCTCCCTCACGCTGAAGATACAGGCAATGTGGCTGTAAAGCAAACTTTCTCACACATAGCTCATCCATCTTTGAGGTTTTCTCTTGCCCCGATAAAGCACCCTTTAAGAATCAGAATTGCACTGATGCATTTAAATTTATCTGCCCATTTATTTATTTATTTATTTATTCAGTCTCTCCGGAACAGCTTTTAACACATTTGGATTTTTTTTTGTCATAAAATATTCTATTTATTTCTCAGCAGCTGGTGTCAAAAAAGTTGTTGTTTTCTTTAAATATTACTCTTAAATAAATAAAATCTGTTTTCATATCATGTAAAATTAGTTTTGCCTGCTGTGAGTTTGTGGCATTATGAAGAGATCATTTTTTCCATGAATTATTTAAAGTGAGGAGATATATAGATAGATATCAGATTGAACAATACACCATGCCATTTAATTTGTATAAATGCGGCATTCGTGCAAATTGGTTGCCACACACAGCTCTGGTACTATACACCTCCTTTGGAGTTAGCGGTTACAGACAATGACCTGCTGTTTCACAGGAGGTGAATTCTTCTTTGTTCCCAGGTGTCCAGCGTGAATTTTTTAGTGGGACAAAAAATAAAATACAAATACAAATAAACCTCTTTAGCTGGCAGCAATACTGATGTTTTAAACAACTCTGTCCTGGTTGTTCATACTGGGTATTGCTTCTAAACTGGCCCTGGATGGCATTTAACTCATTTTATTTATTCTTTGTTTAAATCTCTAGTTTGACAGTCTCTCTCTCTTTCATGAAAAACTATTGGTATTGTTAGAAATTCCTCAGGAGTCTTCAGATTACCCTGTCTTTCAGCACTAATATAACTACGTAGCTGTAATTATTCTCACTTTTTATTCTGTCGGTTTTGGAAGGGGGCGAGGGGTGGGGATTTAATGAATCACTCAAGCTCCTCAAGGCACAGTAAGGTACCATGCTAGATCTACTATGAGCTTTTAAGAAGGAGGGCTTTAATGAATTAATAGCTAAACTGCTAATGAACAAAATACATTTAATCAAAATGATAAACCAGAGGGTGAAAAATAAGGTAGGGACTAAAGATTTGTTTTCAACTTGTTTTATTACATATTTTAATACCCTGTTTCCCCGAAAATAAGACAGTGTCTTATATTAATTTTTGCTCCCAAAGATGCGCTAGGTCTTATTTTCAGGGGATGTCTTATTTTTCAGAAATGAAAAATGCCTTATTATCGGTGGATGCCTTATTATCGGGGGATGCCTTATTATCGGGGGATGCCTTATATTACAACGAGAGGCAAAACTGTAAGTAGGCCTTATTTTCGGAGGATGTCTTATTTTCGGGGAAACAGGGTATATGTATGGTAGAATGGAAGGGAAGGGAAACTCCTTTACCAAAATGGAATATTTTGTATCCTAGTCAGGGTATACTACTTACTGAGACAGCGTAGTCTAGTGGTAAGAGAATGGGTTTGGGAGTCAAGAATCTTATATCTGCCAAAGACTCAGGACAACACTGACAAATCATATAACTTCTCCGTGCCTCAGCTTCTCCCACCCATAAATTATCATCATTAAAATATTTATATCACAATAATGCCCAGAGTCCCCAATGAAAAATGGGAGTCTTTGTGCTAGGCACTATACAAACACATACAAAGAAATGGTGTTTGTCCCCAACAAACTTAATGGGGATCATAATATTTACCTACCTCACAAGGGTGCTTTGGGAAGATTGGTCCTTGTTCTGTACAGTGCTTTGGAGAAGAAAAGGGCTATATAAGTGTTTATTAAGTTCATGGATATTTTTAAGTAAGGGTAAACTGGGCTGACAGTGAAGCAAAAGAGACTTTTAAAATAAGTTCTTGTTAGTCAATTTCCCTGAGAAGAAAGAAGAGATGAGTCCAAACCAAAATCCTGGACCTGAACGCCCCTATGTTCATATCATGATGTCCTTCCAGGATAGAGCACACATGTCTGTCATTAATAAAAACAGGATCAGGTCAGACTGTAACCACCAGTGTTCCAAATGCCATTATCTGTACCTATGAACATTAGTCTTTTCTGATTTAATTTTTTTAAGTAGGCAACTCCTCTGTACTATAATTCTTTTTCCTCCCCATCATTGCCAGCCCAATTTTCACTAACTTCTCTCACCCTAAAGTCAGACACAAATGCATGCATACTTTTTTAGTAAAATTAAAAAATAAAAATATACAACTCAGGGCCACATCGTGACCTCCCATATAAAATCCTGTAGGGAGGCCAGAGTAAAATAGAAAACTCTACGAAATCTTGCTTGCAGAGATTCCAATATGCTTTCCTAACAGGAGACGAGCGCTATAACAAACATTTCATGGTCGACAGAGAGGGCAGGGAGTCTGAGGCTCCAAATGTCCCAAGAACTCTTGGGAAATCATACAGATTTGAAGCTATGTGAGTGGAGAGTTGGGACATTTACATTAGTCCTCAGCCTCCCTCCCCCACAGCAACACAGCTGCCTTATGACACATTTGCATCAGTCACCTTACCCATGCCTACGACCCTGAAACCCCTTGAGGAATTTCCCTGTAGATTCCTGATCAGGACTTTGAACAACAAAGAAGAGCCTGGCCTCCAGAGAACACATCCATAGCTTTACGCTGAGCAAAGTGTATAATGAGAAAGAACTTTGAGAGTTTAGATGGTGTTCTGTGGACACCCATGTAGTGTATACACGATCAGTAATGATCACAGTTGTGTTCTTAGTATCAAATGCACACTGACTGGGGACACACCACCAAGCAAGGCACAGGGAAAGTTTCGGAGCCAGAATTAATCTTCATGAGACATTCTAAAGGCACGCTGATGAATTAGAAGGGCAAAGATGCTGTTCAGGACCCTCCTTACTCTTCACTCAATGGACAATATCAGCTGGGTCTTTCATGCATTCACTCACACCTAAGAGTAGAAGGTCTGAATTGGCTCTCAGGGCCCTAACATTAACTAAAATAATTTACTCATGGCATTTATAAAAAATGGAAACAAACCAAAAAACTTCAAGCACGCTTCAAAAATATTGTAATTAAGCAAGATGCTAAATAGAACCATGCACAATTCTCCTGACATCAGTGAAGTTGCACCCACATATGCCAAGGCTGAATTTATTGATAAAGAATCAAAGGATAGGAATATAATTAATGCCAGTCAACATGATTTTATGGAAAATAGGTCTTGTCAAACAAACCTGATTTCATTCTTTCATGAGATTACAAGTTTGGTTGATAACGGTAACTGTGAAGATGTAATATACTTAGATTTTTGTGAGGCGTTTGACTTAGCACCGCATGACATTCTAATTAAAAAATTAGCATTATACAGTATCAATAAAGCACATGTTAAATAGATTAAGAACTGGCTAACTGACAGATCTCAGAAAGTAATTGACAATGGGGAACTATCATCAAATGGGAGTGTTACTAGTGTGTTTCAGGGATCGATATTAGCTCCAATTCTGTTCAACATTTTCATTAATGCTTTGGATATAAATATAAAATCATTGCTTATAAAATTTGCAGATGACACAAAGATTGGTGGAATAATAAATGGTAACGAGGATAGGGCAGTAATACAGAGCAACCTGGATTGCTTAGTAAACGTTCAAATAAAATGTGTTTTTATACAGTCAAATGCAAAGTTAGACATCTAGGAACAAGAAATGCAGGCCATACCTACAAAATGGGATACTGTATCCTAGAAAGCAGTGACTCTGAAAAGGACTTAGGGACCATAATGGACAAGCAACTGAACATGAGCTCCCACTGCAGCGGTGTGGCAAAAAGTGCGACTGGATCCTGGGATGTATAACAGGGGAGTAGTGAGAAGGAGTAGGGAGGTGATCCGACTTTTGTATATGGTATTGGTGAGATCCAAACTGGAATACTGTGTCCAGTTCTAGTGCCCACATTTTTAAAAAACTGAAAAATTGGAGAGTGAGCAGAAAAGAACCAGAACAATTATTTGAGGGCTCAAGAAAACACCTTACAGTGAGAGATTTAAAAAGCTCAGTATGTTTAGGTTTGAGAGGTGACTTGATTACAGTGTGTACGTACTTTCAAAGGGAGAAAATATGAGGTTCTAATGGGCTCTTTAATCTAGAGGAGAAAGACATAACAAGAAACAATGTCTGGAAGCTGAAACCATAAAAAATTAAATTAGAAACTAGGCACACATTTTTAACAGTCATGGTGATTAACCATTGGAACAAACAACCAAGGGAAGTGGTGCATTCTCCATCTCTTGATGTCTTCAAATCAAAACTGGATACCTTTCTGGAAGATATGCTTTAATCAAACATAAATTGTTAGACTAAACACAGGGTTACATTTAATGGCCTGTGGTAGATAGAAGATCAGACTAGATCAGGGGTTCCCAAACTTGGTTCGCGGCTTGATCAGGGTAAACCCCTGGCGGGCTGCAAGACACTTTGTTTACCTGAGCGTCCGCAGGTATGGCTTCTCGCAGCTCCCAGTGGCTGCGCTTTGCCATTCCCGGCCAATGGGAGCTGCGGGAAGCGGGGTGGGCCAGGCCACTTCTTCCCACAGCTCCCATTGGCCGGGAATGGCGAACCGCAGCCTCTGGGAGCTGCAAGCGGTCGTACCTGTGGACGTTCAGGTAAACAAAGTGTCTTGCAGCCCGCCAGAGGCTTACCCTGATCAAGCCACGAACCAAGTTTGGGAACCCCTGGACTAGATCCAGGTCTAACGCGCCCTTCTGGCCTTAAACTCTGTGAAAGTATGAATCCATGAATCCCTCAGTAATGAAAATTGTAAGGTCATGTTTTATGTGACCTAGTGTGTTTAAACTACAGGATATTCTTATTCTGAATGACCATAACAAATGATGTTCACACAAAAGACGCAGTTGTATGAAGGAGAGTCTATGGTAATCCTTGACCATGGATTATCTGGAGGGCAATGTATTGTGAGTTTTACCCTGAAAAGGGTTGTTTTGGTTAAGTGACTGTAGTTCATTCTCTACCAAAACCTCAGATCCAAATGATCCTGAACTTTGGAGTGCTTGAAAATCAGTCTCAAATCTGCATTTTGTTATTTGGACCCTGTGACAGCCCTAGCTCAGGGTTGGTTGGTACGGGAGCATCGCCTAGTTGTTAGGGCTTAGGCAGACAGCATGCAGCGGGGTTGTTGGTAGGGGAGCCCAGGCCCTCCCACTCCACCAGGCTCAAACCCAGGGCCCTTTGAGGGCTATCAGCACTCTGACAGCCAGGGATGCTTAAGGCAGCCCTCCCTGGGCCACTTCCTATCTCCCCCCCGCAATTGTAACAAGGTCGCCATATAGGGTAAGGCGTGTGAGGGCTGTCAGCTCACCACAAGGTGCCTCCTGGTGGTGATGGCATAGCCACTGTTTCCTCCTGTGATATGGCCCAGCCTCCTGGGCCAGCTCAATCCAAGGGCTTTCCCCTGCTGGGGCAGTCCAAACAAAAACAAGGGAATCAATCAAGTCTAGAGTTCATATCAGAGGGGAATGCTTCAATCTCAGGCTGTCCCCGCAGCAGGCCTTCTGTTCCCTCAGGGAGGGGCCTTTGGGCACTTGTTTTGGGAGAGATTTTGCCTTCCCTCAGCTGATCTCCCCTGGAAATGCTAGTAGCAAGTCTGCTCTCTTCCCTGGTCTGCCCCCAAATGAGCTGCTCTCCTGCTTTTTAAGTCCTCCTCCAGCTAGTGCGTTTGCTACAGGAGTTACAGGGCAGGGCTAGCTAAACCCAGAGTAGTTCTTAACCCCTCGTTGCTCACTGTGGGGTTTATACACCCCATCACAGACCGATTTCTAGATTTAGTCTTAATCTGGATTGTGAAACTACCTGAAAGGTACTCTACACTAAACAGTCTACATACTGTAACTGGGATATACAAAATCTGGCAACTTCCCTTCACAGTGGCTTGTGCTGTGTTTAACCTTCTTTGGTTTCGGTTCATGGGGATTAACAACCCTTGAATTTTGCTTTGAGTTTTACGTTTGAATGCACGCATTAAATTGTGAAACCACAGTGTGTAAGCCCCAAACCAAAAATCAGTTCAGATGCAGACCTCTGTCAAAAAGTGGTAATGGGATCTTAAATAGCCAAAAGTTGTAAGGACCTTCGATTTTAGGCCTCGACTGGAAGACAGAACCTGCACAAGCACAGTGTACTTTAACACCATGCTGTCCCATGTTTCAGAATTGTCGTTGAAAGAAAAGCACCACCTATAGAATCACCACCATACCCCCCTGTAGCATATGTATCTTCATGGCTGGTCTCTCATCCAAGTTCAGACCAGATCCATCTCAACTTAAGTTAGGAAAACTAGCCCAATGTGGTAGGGCTGCCGGCATGCAAAAGATCTGAAATGTTCCTTAATATTTAGTTTGAAATTTCCCTCCTGCCTTCTATATATAGTTCAGATTATAAATATAATAGATCTGTGTTATAGTTACAGATTGGCAGATGCCACTCATCTACATATTCTGCTCACTGCCTGAAAACAATATGATTTAAGGAGTAGGTCAGCAATAAGAGAGGATTCTTCCCAAAAGATTAAAATGTGCATTTTAAGAAAGGAAACACTCATAGAAAGCAGAGCAAGTCTTATGTTTCTGTAGTTTATTTTTCTGCTTAATGAAATGAGGTTTTCGGCTTCTACAATAGCAGTTACAAAGACACTTTATTAATCTCCTGCATGCATCGCCTCTCCCTAATACCTGTAGCTGCCCTGTTCTAGCCTCCTGAAAGTTATCTGCTGGCACTGCATCAATGTCCCAGTACAAGAAAAAAAAACCAAGGACGCACTTAAAGCTATTCAAAGTCTGCTGTTTTGTACAGAAGGGATCCAAACCAAAAATTCCAGGCCCTGATACCTATGAAATTTAGGAATCTTCAACAAGAGATAGGAACACTGTAGCTCAGACTTGTCTGTATGAGAAATAAATCAAAAGAGAACCTCTGCATTTAGTAGTTATTACTTCTGTACGTAGAAAGTCAAATGACAGCCAGTGGAAAAAGACATTTCCTCAGGCTCAATATATACAGGGTCAAACACTGCAGTCCTTATTCGACCAAACTTCCAATTTTTCCAGGGGTAAAGACTATGGGCAGAATTTTCAAAAGTGCCTAGGTGACTTAAGAGCCCAAGTAGCACTGAAAGTGAATAGTACTTGTGCTTGTGCTCCTAAAGGCACTTCAACATTTTTGAAAATACTATTCCACATGACTTGGCCCAAAGATTATAGACTTTGTTTTTTTTCCTGCCTTCCTCTGGAGTATTCAGCTGGAATCAACTGTTGAGAACAGATGAGGATGTATCACACAATCTGTTTCTAGGGGCAACAGCAGTGGTGAACCTCAGTCTTTTCCATCTCCTGTTTCTTAGTGTAAATATTATATACTAAGATGCAATAGCCTAAAAGTGCATGTGAAACCCTGGAAAGACTTAATTTGTAGAGGGATGTTTCATCTAGAAGGAGTTAGCTACAGTGTCATGCCCTCAGGGTATGAACATTAATCACGTTTAACTCTGATGTTGTAATATGTGTCACTTGACATGATATGGTGCTGGTGAGCATGGGTTGAGTTTCTAGTAGAGTTGGTCGGAAATGTTCAGATGGAACTTTCCCCCCCCCCCAGAAAAATGCCAATTTGTCAAAAGTAAAACAGCTCATGGAAACATGTCAATTTCAGCACAATTTAATTTTGAAGGAAAAATGGGAAAAAAAGCTTTTTGATAAGGTTGAAAAGTTCCATTTTCAGCTTTTCAGGATGAAGTGTTTTAATATTCCATTTTGAAGTAACCATTCTTTTCAATTTTGTTACATATTATATTATATTGTGTATGTGTGTTATTTTATAATATATTATATAACACAAAAATTGAAAAATTGCAGTTGGAACAAAACATATTGATTGCATCGAAATAAAGTCTTTCAATCCAAAACTTTTTTTTAATGTCATTTTGTGGGAAAGTTCTATTTTTTTGTTGTTTTGTTCTGTTTTACAACTAAAAAAATTTGAAAACATACATTTCCCCTCACAAAAAATCCAGTTCCCGCCCTGCTCTGGTTTCTAGGAAACCAGATAGAACAGGAATTCGCTTACTGTCCAGCCTGCTCTTGCAGTTTCAATTTAACTCTGTTAGAATAATCTCTTCCTCTTCATAAAACCAGGTGGATGTTTTTTCTTAACTTGCTTTCAGACTCTTGAGTTTCACTCCAGGCAAAAAAAAAAAAAAATGCAGGACAACCTTCCACATCTGTGACTTACATGCATGGCAATAGGAGCAGGAGAAATAAAATGAAATAAATGAAAACTACAGAGATGTCTCCAGAACAGAGAGATGAATTGTTGAATACATATATTTTTTTCTGGTAGTGAAGTGATCTTTTTAACAGAGGTCTTTAATTTACTGAACCTTTGATTTTCATTCAACTGACCATTTCCATTGTAAACTACACAGGGCAGGCACCATATGTGATCTGTACAGAACACATGGTTGATCCTTGATAGAAACTGCTTTCATGGTAGTTATTTGTTATATGGGCCCTGAGGAACAAACACCTCTCACTTTTCACTCTCCCCACCTTCCCCACCATAAACACAACCATGATCTGCCCAGACATTTGCTGCCCACATAGAGCAACAGCACAGCTAGCCAGGGTAAAGTCTGCTAATTGATAAAACAACATGTATCGTTCCACCAATGGGAGAACAAGCAGGTTAAACCTTTGTTGTTTTTTATTTTTGTTTTGTTTTTGTTTTTTTTTTTTTAACTAAAAGGGGAAATAGAAGTAAAAGTAGAGCCGATTAGGAAACAATTCACCAAAGAAAAACAAAACAAGGGGGGAAAAAAACCAAAGAAGAAGGGGAAAATGAACAGAGGAAAAACAATTATCCCAAGCGCTAGGCAAAAGTCTGTAATATTATCTAGAATGACAGCACAGCCATTGTTAGTGCTGCCAAGGCACTGCATGTTTGCTATATCACCCGAGGTCCTAGGAGAATAATAAACTAAGCAGATTAGACTTAGACTGATGCCTCTGTGCCACTTTTACCTTCACACAACACACACACTGTTCTGTATTTCTGAACACACGCAGGCAGGTAAACCCAGAAAATGGGTACTTCATGTTGTCAGGAGGGGAGAGAGACTGCCAACAACCAGGGCCTGTTTATTATTTAACAGTTGGTATTGCTAGAGGCCTGGCACTGCAATAGGGCAATCTCTGTTTCAGCACAAGTAAGCCTGATTACGAGAGTGTGTGAGCCAAATCATGTTTACCATAGTCTGTGAGAACCACGGTGCCCCCAACAGACATGGAAATTCTTACAACAGCTCTCGTCCAAATGGACAGGAGGATTCCTGCAGCCGAGGTAAAGAGCTGATTTTGCTTCCTGTAAAAGCCAGGCAAGGATGAAGGTCCACGAGGAAAACCACAAAAATTGTAGTCCGCTATCTCAATGCCAGTGACCAACCTAACCTCTCTTCCCTAATTTTCATAGACTGATGCAATGCTCTATACTCCCTTTCCTTCTCTACTTCTAGCAGCTACCTAAAATCACCCAGCATCCAAACCTAAAATCAACTCCCAGCCTGGGCTGTGAGGCAAAGGGTGCTTTTAATGAAGGGTGATTACCATCTCCCCAGTCACGCCATTCTGCTGGCAGAGAACAAATGTGTCAATTAGCCCAGTGAGGTGCTACGACCACAAGAAGGGGACTTCACTGACAAAGAACTTCACTTAAAAAGCAAACCCATCATTCCATCCCAGTAGAGATATCTTAATCTCTGCTAGAAACATCCAGTATCAAGGAAAAAAGCTAAGAGCAAGGACCATTTCAGCTAATCCAATATTTTAAAATTGTTTAAAGGAGTACTCATAGAATATCAGGGTTGAAAGGAGGACATCTAGTCCAACCCCCTGCTCAAAGCAGGACCAATCCCCGGACAGATTTTTGCCCCAGGTCCCTAAATGGGCCCCTCAAGGATTGAGCTCACTACAACCCTGGGTTTAGCAGGCCAATAGTCAAACCACTGAGCTATCCCTCTTCCCTTCCCCTACTGGCCTAGATTCAGACAGTCTATAAAATGGATGTCATGGAGTATGGAATCTGTTTAGCTAATGAAAGTACTATCCTGAAATCCAACACAACTGGGCCAGACCTTAATGCCAAAAGGAGGACTGAATGGCTCAGGTGATTGACGACTTTCAGGTTTAGAGCTTTCAGGTTTAGCTTGCTGATTTAAATACTGTCCCATTTTGGTTATGACCAAAAGGAGATAGCATCTGATGACTGTTCAGTGATCTACATGGAATGAGTTTGATGGCAGTTCATGGAACCCTCAGTTCACTTCCGATATCACCTTTTACCTATCTCACAGATGTGTGTGAGGCTTAATTCAGGGAAGTAGTGTGATACAGGATGTAGTCCTGGAAGTTAAGAGATCTGGGTTCTATTTCCAGCTCTGACATATATATGATCTTGGGCAAGACACTTCCCTCTGCTTCCCATCTGCAAAATGCGGATAGTGAAAAAATATGTATAAGAGCTAATTATTAATTACTTAATATTGATGAGGAGTTTAGTGGCCATGTATTGTAGGGCACAATAGAAATATATTAAAGCTTTGTATTATATTATCACAAATCACACCATCACAACTTGCACTAGCTGGCATGCTAAGCAGAGAGCTGAAGGACTCAATGGCTCATAGGCACATGAACTACAGTCTCACTTTAAGTGGTGACCCTCCAGGTCAGGGTTGAGGTAGGAAAGGTGTGAATTAAGACAGGATCAAGGGATCCATTGATCCAGGTTTCAAACTGGAGGGAACCCATGAACTTACAATGTTGGAATCTGAGGATCCACAAGGAGTTCTACTGCCCAAAGAAAGCTGTAGTGTGCCATGGGGACTGGGGAAGACAAGAGAGTATTTCTAGGACAGGGTGGCTAGAAGCACCACTGCACATCTGGTCCCAGACCAACCCCCTCCTCTCACAACTTCTTCCTCCCACTGACTCTGGCCCCAACTACTCTCAGCTGGCCAAGAGCAGCTGCACTGAGAGGCTGAATGCTGGCTGCATACTGGTAGTAGGCAGAAAGGAAGCAACTGCACTCTCGCTCCCTACCCAACAGAGCATTCTATGGCCAATCATGCCAGAAGAGGATGACCTGACCTGAGCCCACACTTGATGCCCCCAACTGATTTATGTTCCACTGAAGAGTTCTCTCTGTGTTGTGACTCTGTAGACCTGAGCGAGGAAAGGATCCAGCAGGCAATCACCTTCCAGTCTTGTCTATCAGTTCTGACAAAAATGGGACCCAGAATCCTCCACCAGCGTCGGAGGCGCCGACTCCATGGTGCTCCGGGGCTGGAGGACCCATGGGGAAAAATTAGTGGGTCCTCTGCACCCACTGGCAGCCAAACTCCCCTCAACCCCCGCCCCATCTCCTCCTCCCCCTTCCCTGAGTGCGCCCGGCCGTCACCAAACAGCTGGGGGAATGAAGGAACGGGAATGTGGCATGCTCAGGGGAGGAGATGAGGAAGAGGCGGGACTAGGGCGAGGATTTGGGGAAGAAGTTGGAATGGGGGCAGGGCCTCATGGAAGGGGTGGAGTGGGGGCAGGGACGGGGGCAGAGAGGGGGTCGAGCACCCATGGGAAAGAGGGGAAGTCGGCGCCTATGTCCACCAGTGGTAAAAATGGTGGAAGCTGTAGTGTAGATAGGGCTCAGGCAGCGGGGAAGTTTGTGGAGAGCTTGCTCAACTGCTTTTCTTGCTGTATCTGTTCCATGAATACACAGAGGATTTCAGTCTCCCGGGCTGTCAATTCAGCACCTTTCACCAGCATGGAATTCACAATAATAATGTTTAAAAAATCCAACAAAAATATTTTAAAGATAGTAATTAGACAATTTACAAAGTGCAGTTGTATTAGACATACAGTCCAGTCATTTTTTCACATGGTGAAAGGCCCTTGACTAAGGAATCCACACCTTGACAGGCACCAGAGGTAAGCAGGTATATAGATTTAATTGCATTCCTTGTGAGTTAGTGTTTACATATGAGAAATGCATGCTGAGCTAGCACAACGCCTCCTTCCTCAAATAATAACTAAGTTTCATACTGTGCTTGAAGTGCTCTTTATATAGTTCACAGAAAATAGATTGTGTAAAGATTAAATCTGTGTGAATTGTTCACAACAAAACTCAAAAGCTGGTGTAAACTCAGCTAGGATTGGATTTCATTACTAACTCAAAACTCAGCCCAGCTTTACCTTACTGAAACCATGAGAAGCTTGGTACCAATGAAGAGAGAGAGAGAGAGAGAGAAGTGTAAAGTGTCATGGAAGAGGCAGGTAAGAGAGGGAGGCAGAAAAAAACAAGGGAAGTTTAGTCACTTCCCTCGTACCCCAAGTCACTGCCAATTTCCAGGTGGTAGAGGGGAGGCAATGGTCCAGTGAGCGTTTATGTCTTTTCCCTGACTGTTTGCAATATTGTTGTAGCCATGTTGGTTGCAGGATATGGCAGAGACACACTAGGAAAGGTAATATCTTTTATTGACCCAACTTCTGTTGGTGGAAGGAATAAGCTTTCGGGCTGGAAAGAGCTCGGAAGAAGAGAAGCTGGTCCAATAAAAGATATTACCTTACCTATCTTGTTTCTTTCTTTCCCCTGATTGACAGTGAATATATCTTGCTGTATTGCAACTATACTACAATGTGTGGTTGTAAAATGGGACATCTGGATTCTGTACGGGGGAAATGCTCCTTCCACTGTGTGTGTGGCTACAGGATGCCTGGACTCTATACTGTGATAGTGCTCTGCCACTGTGTGATGTGTGTGGTTATAGGATGATTAGATTCTATACCGAAGCAATGTTCCCCTCCATTCTCTGGTGAATGTGATTGTGCAATGCCTGGATCCTATAATGGACCAATATTTTCTCACTGTGTAAGGTGGGGGAGGATGGGATGCCTGGATTCTGAACTGGGGCAAGGGTCTCCCACTGTGTGTATCTGGGATGCCTAGATTCTGTACTAGGATAATGTTCCCCCATTGTGTGGTGTGTTCCCATCTGATGTTGTCTTTTCCACATTAAAAAAAAACTAATAAAAAAGAAAATTAAAAAAGATACAATAATTGTTACTGCACACTCTAATGAATTATTGTGTTCAAGGTTCCTACAAAAAAAAGTAATATTATACTCGGCTTATGTTTTAATTGATTTATTAATATTTTATCACAGGAATGTAATTTAAGCTCCTCATGATTTAGATCTCATAAACCTTTAGCATTTTGCAAATTCAAATTCCAATTTAAA
Source organism: Trachemys scripta elegans (assembly GCF_013100865.1). Lineage (NCBI taxonomy): Eukaryota > Metazoa > Chordata > Testudines > Emydidae > Trachemys > Trachemys scripta. The sequence goes on along the minus strand of NC_048298.1, from coordinate 148,646,218 downwards.
GCCAGGGCGAGCAATTAACTTTTCTATCATCTTGTCAGGGGAGAAGGTTCGTGTTTAATTTGAGACAAAGTGACAGAAATATATATACACTGTATGTATTACTCCAATTTAATTTATGAGTCAGCACCATCCACCTTCCAAATGTAGATTTAATAGATGGGGAAGGGGGTGGGAGAAAGGCCCTGCTTTCATGGCACTTGCTGTGATATCTGCCCCAAATTTGCTATGAAAAAATGTCCCTGGTTTATTGAGATACCAGACTAGATTGATTACAGGTCTATTTTCAATCCCTTTGTTTTAATTTCCATTCACTCATCACTTTCTCATATACAGCATATTCTTTCAAATATCACCTAGCAGCTCCCAGCCAATGTTGGACAGTCCTGTCACTGCAGTCTCACCCTAACCCTTGAAGTACAACACAATCCGAAGAAAATTGCCCACGGAGTTTATGAGCTAATGCCTATGGAGCCAAATCCGGCAGTCCTTACACAGGGAAAACTCCCATTAAAGTCAATGTGAGTTTAATCTGATTAAGGAGAGGACTGAAAAGAATGACGATACTTGGACATCTGTTTTTATTAATTCCCCTTCAAGCTAACACTCCACTCCCACTTATATGTAATGGAAGAACCCTGGCATCTAAATTTGCATGGGCAAAAAAGCCTCCAAATTTGCATGAACAAAGCGGGTAGTTAGATGGCCGACTACCTGATTTGCATATGCAAATGTTGTTTTAGGACAGGCAGGGAAGGGCTGAGGCATCGCCAAGGGTCAGTGATTGTGCAGATCCAATAGCCACAATGCCCTGTGTGGAATGTCCCTAGGATTCAGCTCACAGACTAACCAGCTGCTGAGGAACTGCCCCACATCTTGCCCACTGGACTCCACTATCTGCTTAAATCCCTACACAAAGCAAATTTTACTCTAGCTCTCCACAGGGAGTGTGTCTCTGTATGGGGACTGCAAATTAGTGTGTATTTACTGAATTTCACCCTAATATAGATACTGTATGAAACTTTATTGTGGCAGAGCTTTCTGAAAAGGAATCAGGGCCCAAAATCCTGCTCTAATTCCATTAGTTGTATATAATGGGTGGAACCAAAACCCCATTTCTGAACACATGAAAAATGTGGATTCTCCAGATTTAAATCCAGATGTTCCCAAATTCTGAGATGTTCAGAATTCATTGTTCATTAGAAAGCTAATGTTCAAGATGCAAACTGAGAACCAAATCTGCATTCAGATCTAGATAAACATGACTGTAGCTAGCAGGACTTAATCAGAGTGCCAGTTATGCCAGCCAATTTATAGCTGATACTTGTTTAGCTGGAACCACATTCAGATTTGGGTTTCAGACATGGTTCAAGGTCTAGGATACTTTCAGCCCATGCCAAAATAGTAGGTTATAAAGGACTCTGCAGCCTATGTTGGAAACCTTGTTTCATGCCTTATTCACTTGTGAAGCTTCACTCAAACTCAAAGTCGTACCACTTTGAAAACTCAGGTAAAACAGCCTTTGCTGTCATGCATATTTTTAGACAAATTACAGCAGAGTGTCTTGCAATTTCCATTACTTTGTGGTGTCTGCATTGCTGATAGACACCAGCCCACACTGGCATCGCTGCCGAGGTGTCCTAATACATGTCTGAAAAATACTATTAACTGCACATCACGGGCATTTGAAGTGCATAAGAAAACCATAAACTTAATTACTTTGGAGGACTAGTGTGATCTCACATGAAATTTGAGCTACTGTTATTAAAAATAGAGAAACTGCATTTACTTAATGCTTCTTACAGTAAACCAGTCAATTTTAAACTTTCAAGGTTGTATGGTGAGACAAAACAATATTGGGGGGAAAAGAAACTGTCTGGAACTTAATAGTACAAGCATTTCACATGTCAAACAACAAAATTTTGGAATATTCCTTTTAGTAGAATCAACTGAAATTATTATTACATATTTGGGACAGAATTACTACTCTTAGGCTGCATAGCATAAAGGGTTAGAAAAAAATAATCTGTAAGAAGTGTTAGCTGCTGCAAACGGCTCTTTTTTCCAATAATTTGTGGATAACAGCCAGCTCTTAAATTCTTTCAAAACATTCTCAGACCTATCTCCAGTATTGTGCAGACATTGTGCCCTGTGATCATATCCATAGCATAGGTAACCTTTCCCACAGGACAGCCAGTCTTGGGGAAGGAGGCAGCACTTTTGCAGTCACTGTAGCTAGAATTTTCTTGTCTGATCTAGGAAGTTTATCTGAAGGGGAAGGAAGGAGGCTTTCCATTTCAAAAGCTGCAACTGCGGGAGACCTGGATTATGGCTAAATGAAAAAAAAAAATAAAAAAATCCAACAACCCTGTGACACATTTTAAATGTTTGAATCAAGCCTTAAGCTAGGAAATTGCAGCTTCTTAGAATCGGTCACAACCAGAAACATTTAGCACACCATCTCTCTCAGTTAGCTCTCCCGTAAATAGTTCAAATGGGGCAAATCCTTCCTAAAGGGCATCACTTGAATTGTCAGGCTATGTGAGGAGGGGGAGGAGAGGGACTGCAAGGACTGGCATGGAAAGAATCCACCATCCCTCCCTGTCCTGGCTTCTGTGTGGCACCAGACCCACATTGCAGCTGCTATTATTCCATCCTTTTGCTAGAGGCACACCCTTCCCCCCAGGGCTCAGGTTGGGACCAGCGTCCACAAAGCAAGTGGCTTGCCAGTCAAAAAAGGAATGCACACTAATCCAAGAAGTTGACAAAAATTAAACCATGCTCCCACAAAAGACCAGCATATAAATTAAATGTTCTGAGACCAAGGGCATGTCCTGGGTCTAATCCAGTGAGATTCTGAACACCAGAAACCTCACCGAAAATAGTGGGAGTTGCAGATGTCCAATACCTCTCAGATTGTGGCACTTTATTTCTGAACATTACCACTTACACTGATTATTTGAAAGCAGATCTTTTTTTTTTTAGCCTGCAAACATTTCAGTCTCACAAATACGTCTTCATGTCAGACTAGTGGTTGCAGCTGGAGCCATGCAAAGCTTACAGCCTGTGCTTTCAGGGACTTTGTGCAGAAATTCTTCCCATTTCAATTCACACAATTTCAGTCCCCTAAAACTGATAAAAAAAACAACAACCCATAAACTTTTGGACAAATAGCTATTTCCACACAGAAACAAGCTCATTGCCATTCTATTTTCTGGAAAGGAGTCAGCTTTATTTTTATTTTTTTTTTATGGTGTACCCAGAGGTGAACGTAAGCTGGTACGGTCTGGTACGGCATACCAGCAAGAGCCCGTACCCCGTACCAGACCGACTTCCCCAGGCCAGTGATTTAAAGGGCTTGGGGCTCCCGGCAGTGGCTGCAGCCCCAGGCTCTTTAAATTGTCGCCAGAGCCCCGCTGCCAGAGCCCTGGGTAGTGGAGGCGGCCGGGAGCCCTGGGACTTGGGTGGCAATTTAAAGGGCCCAGGGCTCCCAGCCGCCGCTACCGCAGCCGGAGCTCCAGGTCCATTAAATCTTGATTTAAAGGGCCCAGGGATTTAAAGGCCCTGCCTCTTCTGGTTGAGGTCACGCCCCTTCTGTTTGAAGCCCCGCCCTCCTGCTCAGGACTCCAGCAAACCGGTAAGTCCTTTAAGTTACTTTCACCCATGGGTGTACCTGAAGGACACTTTTTGAGGAAATTATCTGTATCTGAGATAGTAACAAAACTTGAACTATGTGCATCTTAGTAATTTGTTACAAATATTACTCCTGAGAGCGTTCTGCACCAAAAAATTAAAATTCTACGCACAATATTTTAAAATTCTCCAAAATTCTGCAAATTTTATATGTCAAATAAATGTGGAGGCTCCAGCATGGCACTGGGGAACACAGGCCACTGGCTGCACAGAGGTGGGAGATCACTGTGCGGCCCCGCTCTCCTCCGGACTCAGTGGTGAGGCTGTACCCAAGCATGACACAGTGTAGGAACAGGCCCTGCCCCAGAAACACCCCAGGGCCTTGCCCCTCTGTGCCAGGTGCACCAGGTAGGCTCAGCAAGGCAGGATCCAAGTGCTGAGGAGCTTACTGTTGGGTGATCCAGGTGTGGGTTGAGAGGGTTCTGTGTGGAGCAATTTGGGCTCAGTGGGGGATCCGGGTGCAGAGGGGATCTGGATGCGTAGGGGCTTGTTGGGGGGTTCTGGGTGCAATGGTAATGGGGCTCTGCAGGGGGGTCCAGGTGAAAGTGGTTGCAGCTCAGCGGGAGGTCTGGTCGTTGTGGGGGTCCAGATTCTGGGGGAGTGGGGCTTAGGTGCATCTTGTTGGGGCTTGGTGGGATGGGGATCTAGGTGTGGGTGGCTTGTTGGCGTGGCCCAGGTGCAGGGGGAGTGGGGCTCATTGTGGGGGGGTTCTGAATATGGGGGGGTATGCTAGGCAGGAGGGTCTGGGTATTAGGGGGTCTGGATGCACAGGGTTTGGGCGGATGGAGGAGCAGCTCCCTGTACAGGGATCCTTCCCTCGGCAGCTGAGGAGAAATGGGTGCAGGAAGTGGGGGTGGGTGAGTGGGTTTGCAGAGCTTCCTACAGCCATGGGAGAAATCTGGGGGTGGGTCTGACCTGGCCCCGGATGCCGTGCAGGGGAAGAGGAAATCCTGTTCTCCCCAGCCCAGCCCGTACAAGCAGCTGAGCCCAGCACATGGTAGGAGCCACCAGCTGGGTCTTCCCCAGTTCCATCTCCTCCCAACAGTGATTTACCTCTCTGCCTGCTGCCCTGGGCACATACTGCTGCTCTTGTGGCGTCCCTTTGCTTCCCCATGAGAAAGTCATTTTTCTGTGGGGAAGCAAAGAAATCTGCGGGGGGCATAAATTCTGCGCATACACAGTGGTGCAGAATTCCCCCAGAAGTAAAATATCTCACATAACTCTAGTTACAGCTCCTCTTCCAGTGAGTGACATGCAAGGAGCTGCACCAAAGGAATGGGAGCAACTCCTGTTCTTGCTACCTCCTGTCTTCAGCTGAACTTACTATTAAACTCATAGGTATGAGAGCAACAAAGAAGAGAAACAATGGTTGAAGTAACACTAGGCAGGGAGTCTTTGGAGCCTCATTCTTTTGTTAGCTATGTTGTGTTAAGAAATACTGTACTCTCTTTGGTACCTATCCTACAAAACACTTACGTATGTTCGTGATTTTGCTCACATGAGTAGGTGCACATGAGGATATGCATGTTTAAATGCTTTGCAGGATTGAGGCCTAAGAGTTAGACTTAAATAAGAAAATTAACAACCACGTTTTTATTAAGTGAGAAATTCTACAGACCTTAAATTAAATTGCACAGGCAGGAAAGTTAGACTATGAAATACCACAATTTGGTCTTGCTTACCTGGATGGGATCAAACCACATTACAACACAGACTAGGTACATTTTATAGATGTTGTCAGGCCCTAAGGGAATATTTATACCATGGCTTGTAGGAAAACAAATCCTTGTTCACAGTAGTCAAGGAAATGATGTTAGAAAGAGATGGCAATAAGCATACTAACCTGCTGGTGTGGTTTCCAAAATAGTGTCGATAAGGATCAAGATTACAAACAGTAGTTTAACCTGATGAGAAAGGGCGGGCCAAAGGCACCCTAAAAATATGCCTCTTATGTCGCTGATTAGTGGGAGCTCCTTAGAATCAAGTAATTGAGACTTGATAGTGGGGTACATAACTGTTGGCCAGATCTTCACCTTCTCCCCCATTACACCACAAAGGCCAGCAGAGCCCTCTCCAGCCTTGTATACACTGGGAAAAAGATGTATTTCTAGCATATTAGTTGTGGCGGGGAGAGGAAACAGCAGGGATTTACTGTGTTTGGGGGCTTCATCCCCCTGATGGAAGGATGGGGGATCTCCACAAGAGAATCTGCATAAAGATTTTCTCCAAAAAGTCCACTCTGTCAGCTTTTAATACAGAAGACACAATGTGACTGTAAGACTTTTTAACCCTTTACAGGTAAAGCAAGTAGAGAACAGCTACCAAGAGGGATTTTACAGTAACTGGCTGGCTGGAAGTCCACCAAAGAGAGCTAGTTCCCCCTTTCATTTATTACAGTGACCCTGTGTGATTTACTAATCACATGTGCACTACTGGGTTATCCCAGACAATACTTGTTGAATTCCCAAAAGTCCTGTCTTAGCCCACACTACACTCATTTTAAAATCTGAGATGGATTATCTCGGGGAAATCTCTTCTTTGCTTCCTCCAAAATCCACATGAAGTAAGGTTGACTCCATATCATTACAAAGACCATACCATGAAATCAACTTTTTTTTTTTTTTGCTCATAAACTGGCAGGTGAAGAGATTATTTATTTTTCAATTTGGCAATAAAATGACTTAAGATATAAGGGATGCAAGACAATGCTAGAGGCAGAGCCACTCGTACCAGAAAGTATTGGACATTCCTCAAAAAATATTTTCAGATGCATACCTTCAAATTTCACACACTGCTTTACTTAACATTCCTTTTCATGTTTCTACAGATTCATGTCAAGGATACAGCAATCCAGAGCATTTCTATCATAAACCTTCCCGTCCATGGTAATTTTCTCTTTCAAATTCAATCCAGTAAAATGAAAAGTAGTAAAATAAAACAATTGCCGTACATCAGTTCACTTGGCATTCCTTAGCCCTTATTGTGCTGTGTCTCTCATCAGGTCTCATTTACTCAGACAAGGCAGAAAGTGTTCATAGATCCTATTACATTTTCCCACCCTATTTCCCATTTTTTTTTTCCCCTTCAGATGATGCTTATTGTGACAACTGGAAAAAAAAAGAAATAAACAAATACTCTTTGTATTTTGATGAAAATAAGTGTCTCCTAGGCCTGGTTTCTCTTCATAGCAATACAATATGGAAGAGAAAATTCATTAGAAAACAGCTTAAATTCCACTGCTTAGAAAATGAAGAGGCCTGGCTAAAGGGAGACAAATTCTACTCTCATATTTGCAGCTCCTAGTGAAGTGTCAAGAGGAGTTTTGTGCTTGTGTGTCAGGACAGAATTCACATCATAGTGACCTTACCACCAAGTGAAAGCAGTGAGGTCAACATTCTGAGATCTGCTAATTTGTGCAGGGGAAAGAGATTTGTTCAGAAAGAAAGGGTTGTTTGCTGAGAAAGTAGTACAGGAAATATACTGATAGAAGAGCTAGGGGGCTCTGCATAGAGACGGTAGAATGGGATGTTGTTACAGGTATTACATTTTCTAGGAAAGGGAATAGAAAGGGCTAAATAGATTCAAATATGAATGTAGGAAAAGGTTAAAATTGTACTGGCAACCTTAATTCTGGCATTTCCTAACTTTTGGGTGCTTGACTTCATAACTTTAATAATATTTTTAACATACTTTTATTTATTTGTCATTTGCTCCATTTAAAAAAAAAAAAAAAGCTAACTCATACAAAAAACAGAAAGTCCATCACGTGGCATCATATTGACAAGCACAAGGATCACCCGCATGATAGGAACCTTTAGATTCCCGTGCACAGGTCTCTGGCCCTTGAGCTAACAGAGTAATTGACAGCAATACTAGGTTACCATCCCCTGGACCAACATGAGACACATACTTCACTAGTGTGTTTCAGAGATATTTGATGACAGCAGAGGAATGGTGAGACTCAGGAATCTTGGGTTCGATTTCAGACTCTGGAGAGGAGTGTGCTCTAGTGCAGTGGTTCTCAACCTGTGGTTCCCGGACATACTGAGAACTCACTAGATGGAATACAGACATTAGATTTCCAAATGGGTCCGCACCGCAAATGAAAAAAGGTTGAGAACCACTGCTCTAATGGACACAGACTCTTCTCCCCATTCCATTCCCTCCTACCCAAAGCTTGACCCCTTCTGACCCATAACTTTCCAAAGTGTCCCTGTCCCAGTCTTGTCTCTTTCCCATTCCTGGCTCCATGTCCCAATCTTTCTCATTGCCAACCAAATCTCAGTCTCCACGCCTCAGGTTTCTCATCTCGGTATCCCTATCTAGCCAGTCCCAGTTCCCCTCTTCTTGTCCCAACTCCTTGACTCTAGTCTCCTTACATACACAATCCCAGTCTCCCTGTCCCCAGCTCCTTGTCCAATCTGTCTCTCTCTTCCCCAAATCCCTCACTGCCTTCTAGTCCTCCCTCCCCAGGCTGCTCATCCAGTTTCCATCTCACTCTCACCCCTTCCCTCCTCTTTGCTACAGTCTTTGCTTAGTTAGACCCATTTCTCCTCTCTTATGCCAGCTCCTTTTCAGAACTGTCTCCCCTCCTCTCAGCCTCTATTTCCTCCCCACACTGGTTTCTAGTCCCAGTCTCCTTATCCAGCCAGTACCAGTCTTACCCCTCCCTCTAGGTCCTCATCTGATCTCAGTGTTATTCTCAGTCAAGGAGGTTCCCAACCCTGCCCCCCTTTTCATCACTGGCTCCCAGTCACCCTTCCCCAACCCTGGCTCCCATTCCCAGTCTCCTTGCCCAGCTAGTATTAGTTCCAGTTTTGATCGCACCCTCAAGCAATGAGGATGAAATCTTCAGAGAATTTAGCTGTTAAACTCTAAAAAGTCTCTACTGAACATATGCAAGCCATGATTCTTCAAAGACTTACAATTTGGTCAAATTTGGGTGGATTTTCATGAGGTCATAAAAGCCACATCCCTGACTCAAAGGTCACCCCCTGCCAAATGCTAAGTGTGGCATTACACCCCATATTCTTCATAGTAATATTATTATGATATGATTATGGCATAACTATGATGTATTTTATGTAAGATAGGACATGTACGATATCATTGAAAAGGTTATGATTCACTGAATATGATTATCCTATTTGTATGGATCTATCGTTTTGGTATCTGAAACTAGGAATATTGTCTATGCATCTACTACAAATGTGTTTCCACCTGGGGAACGCCCACTAGGCAGAATGTAATCAGTCTAAGTGGCCGGCTGGGAACAAGTCAAAGGACCATTAGGGAGAACAACAGATCTTAGAAGAAGCTAATCTCCCACTGGGGAACCTTCCTGGAGAGTCTTCCTGAGGATGCTACAAACAGCCTGTGACTCATGGCTGCTATGACACTACGGGTTCATCTGACCAAGTCACCTGGAACTGGACTCCAGCTTGGAATACCAATGTTTTTCCACTGACCGGGTGTGGGAACCAAGAGGAAAGACAAACGGTTCCTGCCATATGCAAAAGCTATTTAAGATGGGGTGGGAGTGGTGGCATCATCATGGTTCTTCACTGACTCCCTGCCCAAGAAGACTGCTGGAAAGACCTGAGGAACAAGGACTGGACTGGGGGAGAAGGGCTGAAAGGAATACCAGGGTTTTAAGCTGAAAGCAAGTGCAGCTTGCCCTCAAGAATCTCTGCAAACTGTCTAAATCAATAATTAGGGTGAGAATTTGCTACTCATATCCAATCTCCTTAGTATATTACGCTTATATTGCGTTTTTGTTTATTTGCTAGGTAATCTGCTTTGATCTGTTTGCTATCCCTTATAATCGCTTAAAATCTATCTCTTGTAGTTAATAAACTTGTTTTGTCTAAAACTGTCCAGAACAATTTATCTTGACACAGACATCTATCCAACATGGAAAACTTCAGATCAAATGGCTAACCTTTGGCAAAGTTCTAAGCAACTGAAAACAGGGTTTTTATAATGGGAGTTTTGGGCAATTTGAAAAATAGGCACCCCTTACCGGCCACCCTTATAACTATAATGTGCATGTGTGTGTGCATGCATGCATGTAGTATGCCTACAGCAATTTAGGTCACTATATAATAAATAATGCTAACTCACACTAACAATGCACTAACATGATAAAGACACAGTTAAAGGAAAAGGTTCAAGGAACATTCACTAGAGGAATGGAGGCTGATTGATTAGGCAAGATTCTTCCTAGGTGTAATTCCATAGTCTGTGGGGTTACACCAGTCTGTGGACCAAGAGGTGCCCGCATCAGCTCCAGAGCTTTCTCTTCATTCACCATCATAGAGACTGAGGGTACATCTATACTTACCTGCTAGTTTGGCGGCAAGCAATCAATATTCTGGGATCGATTTATTGCGTCTTGTCTAGACGCGATAAATCGATCCCAGAAGTACTCGCCGTCAACGCCGGTACTCCTGCTCCGTGAGAGGAGTACGCAGAGTCGACGGGGGAGCCTGCCTGCTGCGTGTGGACCCGCGGTAAGTACCTTTAAATTTGAACTAAGATACTTCAACTTTGTGTATCTTAGTTCGAACTGGGGCCTTAGTGTGGACCAGCCCTAAGATGCTGGCAGTAGCAACATATGAAGAAAGAGAGTATTTGACTTTAAAGGAGAGAGAAAACTGCTAAACCATCACCACAGCAGAGCGGAGAGGGGGGTCTCTGTCCCCATGAATTTTGGTGTGCGTAATGACTTCAGTCCTTTTACTTCAAGGGGAAACATACGTCATCCTCATCACCACTGAATAACCCGAGAGCCCCCAGACCTGTTTCCTAATTAGACAAAAGGCTAAACTAACTTGATTCCTACCAGATAAATCCTATGTGGCTTTTCTTGCATATCCACTTGCATTAATTTGAGCAGGGCACAGCATGTCCCGCTTGACTAAAATGCCTGCTACAGCAGCCCCTCTGTTCCTCCACAAACACAAAGACTAATTCACTGCACTGAAGGGAGAAAAAACCTGTTCATCTGGTCATGTTCATAAAAAAGTCTTACCCTGAGCATACACCCAAAACTGCACCACTGCTGCTAATGTATATATTACAAACATATACAGGTCTGGGATTTACAGTCAACAAATAGCAATACAAACAACCACTAGGGAATGTATAAAAACTCGGAGGAGCATAAACGCTCAGCCTGGCTGCACCACACACAGGGTGTTTATTTATCTCAGTTGCATACGATCAATGGGAGAAGACATTCAAAACAACTTTTTAAACAAAGTGTCACTTTGTGTTAGTTTATGCCAGTGGGGCTTCTTCCAACTATTTGTGTCATAATAAGATGTGTATGTGTTAAGATATTTTTCTTCTTCTTTTACTCCTGTCATGGCAACTGGGTATGAGAGAACAGAAGAGGAAAAAGGCTGCTAGTGTAATCCAGTTACTGATCTAACATTCACAATCTCCCCAGCCCAAAAGGACGTGTACATTCTTACCCTGAATGCATGTTAGTGACTTACAATTGCTAGTCTGAGCACCTACAGTTTTTTCTTCATTAATCCCCTATTGCGGCCCAATCCCATGTGGGCCACTGAGCACACACAGCTCTTGCCGAGGTGAATGGCAGTTGAGGGTGCTTTGCACCTCTAAATAAATACACCCTCAAGGAAATCCAAAAGCACTTTTGCAATGCTGACATTCTAATACTGAGACTTAAAAGATCCCAGCTCAGACCAGAACCTACTTCTCAAACCACAGGAGGCCTAGGATTCTTTGTTTATGCTTCCTTAACTATTTCTAACCCCTTAGGCCAGTACCAAGCTAACTGAGTTTTATTCCTCTTAAATTTTTTTGGAAGAATTTACCTAATCTGTTTGAGTGTTTTTATTATGAATTTACTATAAACTTCCTTCAGAATTGCAGTAATGACACTTAACACTTATAACTGCCTACAATACATTGCACTTATATACTTAATTTCATCCAAGGATATCAAAGTGCTTGAGAAACAATGAGTTAAGCCTCCTCCATTCCCACTCCCTCCTCCCTTCCCATGAAGTCAGTCAGAATCACTATCCCTATTCTACAGATGGGGAAACTGAGGTAAAAAGAGAGGATGTGACTTGTCCAAGGTCACAGAAAGGGTCCATGTCAGACACACGTCTCCTGGCTTCTAGTCCCCTACCTGAGTCAGAAAAGCAACCTTCCGAACTAGGTGAATGCAACAGATGTCATGATCATGTCTCAGGAGGGTTTAGATTTTAGACTGTAATGTGCAGACATGGCAGTACATGGATTATACTAACGGTGTCAAAGTACACAGCAACTCTTAGGTTAGAGGTGGTGAAGACCACTCATAATATAACAAAACCTTTAACTATTTTCTTTATAAGAATTAAAGACTAATTTGTAAAGATCTGAGTGAAAACTAGGGATACAGCTAAAATATAACCCTATCTTTCAAACTCCCTCCCTTTCCATACAGCATATACAGCCAATTAACAATGGAAAGGTAATCAGATAATTCAGTATATATGGCCACCATTCTTCCTAAAGTACAGCACCCAAGTGAGCATCTGTCTCCTCTGAAGCTGCATGATGCCAATGGCTTCACAAGAGCAAATCAGGATCTTTTTTTTTCTATTGTGGTTGACTACACACTCTCCCATTGTGTCTCATCAAAGAGCTGATGAGGGAGGAGTGGAGTGCATATAGTCTCCAACGCTTGGGAAAATCCAGCTGCCTGTAAATCTAAGCGAAGGTTAAACCTTTGTGACATGCTATATATGGGATTCAAAGACAGTAGTGAACCGAGACGGCTGTTTCCTGACCAGCTCGACTTTACTTGAAGAGCCTCCAGCACTTACTATATCTATCCTAGATGCCCAGTTATCCCATCAGCATTAGATTTTTCTATTCACCAGTGATTGGAATATGTTTAATTGCTGTAGAAACCCAATGTCACTAGATTAAGCATTCGCTAAATACCATGGGAAAATCCATCCAGAATTAGGAGGTGATTTTTTTTGGCAGGGGAGAGTTTTGCCCATAAGTAGATGCTGAAATCCAAATTTGAAGGGCCACTGTTTCACAGACCAAGTGTCTCAGTTTAATCATTCATAAAGATGCAAGCTAATTCCTTATCTAACTTCTATGCTAGGCTGGCTGCTTTGTCTCATGCAAACAGTGTATACACAATTCCGTCAATGTCATTACCAATATTTATGCTTGGCGGCTATAATATTGCTGTTTTCTGTGTATCAATATGCTTAACATACAATGCCCACTAGGGGTTATGTAATCTCTAAAGCACAGTAATATAAATATTATTGAAAAGAAAGTCATTGTGTGTGAAGTTGCTATAATTGCTCATTTAATGCAGGTAATACAAAAACCACCTGAAGCAAGAGGCCAACCAGAAACCCAAACAAGCATTCCGGTGACCATGATATGAAGTCAATTCTGATAGCTTCTTGGACTAGGAAGAAAGTTTGTTTCCATCTCTGAAAAACATTTGCTATCTGCACAGGATGCTGAGTGCACCTATCTAGTTCTGGACAACTAGCAGGCCTCCTGGGGCAACAATTAGTATCACATCAGATCACAGTAACCATGCATCTATAGCATGCTGACGAGTTCAGTGGATTCATTTCACACCCACCGAACATAGATTTGCTTGCACAGATGAGTTATGCAGGATGGAAGTAAACATTCCTGGTTACTAGAATCCTCCCACCAGTTGTAGTCTATTTTGAGTTGGCTAGTAAAAGTCATTGTATTTTGGTTGGTTTTGCTTTGCAGCAGTCTTCTCCAGGACCACTTTACAATTTAAACATTAGAATAGTGGGGAAATATTTTAATTCACTTAGTGCCAACCGACTTATATAGTTGAAGGACGCTCAAGTACATGGTTCTTCGGGGGTGGGAGGGAGAGGGGGAGTGTTAAGGGATATTACTCAGCAAAGGTGACATAGGATGTGCAAGTAAGTATCAAAACTACTGCTAACAAATACAACAATGGCAGAATACATGTAGTCAGCCTGTGGAATTCACTTCCACAAACTCACAAGGACAAAATCAGGCTTGGTGCAAGTAGGTATGACTCCACTGCAGCAGCACCTAGATATTACAGTGACCAGTGTTCTAAAAGGGACTGAGCTAAGTCCCACTGAAGTCCATGGTTCTCCATTATCTTCAGTGGGCCCTGAATACTTAAAACAATGGAATAATGGAAGTTTATATTTCAGGCCATTTGTTCATTGCTACTGGGGTCAGGGAGGAATTCTTTCCTTCATATACCGTATTTGCACAAGTGGGTGAGTGTAATAAGGGCTTTTTCACTTTCCTCTGCAACATCAAGCATAGGCCTCTTTCGGAGTCAGGATACAAGACCTGATGTAACATTAGTCTAATATGGTATAGTGATTCTTATGCTCCTAAGGCTAGAACAGCAGTTTTCATGGAGGAAATGCACATATGAGTGAGAAAGAAATAGAATGCATACATGTAAATGTAAGCCCACCCACTGGTCAGCAGACCCTTCTCTCTTCATGTGAAGATTGTTTCCTTAAGATGGTAATAGTTCCGCTGACTGATGTTCACTAGCTATCAAGAAGGCAACACACATTCTTTTTCAAATATTAGTTTCAGCTACAAATTACTGATGTTACTGTCTGTCCTGAATGTACTTGATAATCTGGCACTATTCCTAATAAGCAGCCATTTACAATAGTTAATTTCAAGCATAACTTCCTGTGTATTGCTGCCTACTAAATTCAAGTACTGAATTTATTACAATCTAGTAATTTTTAGTTTTAATGATTCCAGAATATCTTCAAGGCATTTCCCAAAACATGACAGAAGCAAGTACTCTCCACTCTGGGTGTGCCATTTCCTAGACAAACAGTAAAAAATAATTCCTATTCCCCACATGCCAGCAGTAAACTGTATTCAGATAAAAGATACTGAGCAGAAATTAGTTAATCATCAACCACCACAAAATGGACAAGTTGGACCAACAATAAATTGTGAGAACCAGCGAAGAGCTTACTGGTTCATAAAAAATTCTGCTTTACCCAAAATGTGTAACTAGCATGTAATTGCAGACTAAGAAGGGCAGCATGGAGTAAGATCCCTTGTTAAGACTTGCCTGAAGAATGTCTACTTGTGGATAGGTTACTTAATGAAATTCATTGTGAGCGCTCATCTGATAATCTCCTAACACAAATTTATCTTTGTTGATCATATATTATGTTCCCTCTACCTCCCAAGATTCATTATCTGCATTCTGAGTGCAAGTGCTCAAAAGATGGTTCTCTTTGTTAGATTAGGGCAGACTTCCTTAATATTTTCAGCCTTCTTGATTATACACCCCTCCCCATCAAGTGGCAGCCACTTGGACTCCAACCCTCCAACGAAAATTTGCCTGACAAGATTGCCTCACGTGTGACACCTGCTACAATACCTCTCTCAAGCTATACTTGAACAAAAAAACTTCAGAAACAGACTTCAAAGAGAAACTACAGAATTAAAATTCGTTTGCAAATTTAACACCGTTAATTTGGGCTTCAATAGGGACTAGGAGTGGCTGGCTCACTACAAAAGCAGCTTTGCCTCTCCTGGAATTGGCACCTCCTCATCAATTACTGGGAGTGGACTACATCCACCCTGATTGAATTGGCCCTACCAACACTGGTTCTCCACTTGTGAGGTAACTCCCTTCTCTTCATGTGTCAGTATAATAATGCCTACATCTGTAATTTTCACTCCAATAATCTGAAGAAGTGGGTTTTTTACCCACGAAAGCATATGCCCAAATAAATCTGTTAGTCTTTAAGGTGCCACCGGACTCCTTGTTGTTCTCTCAACTGTGTTTGTCCAAGTCACTTCACTCAAAGTCTAACAATGACTGTCCAACACCAGGCAGTATGAAAAACAAAAAATCTGCCTTGCTGTGAGAGAAGACATTACCTTTCCAGAACCACCATCATCAGGGCTCTTTCCTTCCTTCTTTATTTTTTAATGGAGGCGAAACCCCCCGTCATCTCACCTACTCCTCTCTTAATAAGGAATGACTGCCGTGACTACCCCCATCTAGGAGCGCCATTCACCACCAGCACCTCTGCTCTCCTCATGTGCTTAGAGAACAACTGATTAGCTCTTTGCATAATTAACCTGATTAGCACTGTGCATAATCAAACTGATTAGCACTTTGCATAATTAAAAAGAAATAATAATAATAATAACAATAATAAGCACTAGGTAATATCAAAAGCCGTTAGTCCCACAGTCTGTTTGTTAGTGCCAGGATTAGTTTAGTGCAGCATATTTTATTCCATATTTTTTATTTATATATATATATATATATATATATATAAAAATAAAACCTCAAACTCCTGATATTCTCAATTATTTTCAGAACACTGAGAAAAATACTGGTTATTCCATAACTGTCCACTACAGGGTTTCCTGCATCTTTTTCTGAAGTAGCTGATCATATCCATTGTTGGAGGATACTTAAATAGATGACCCATTGGTCTGATTCAGTATAGTATCTCTATTACATTCCTATGTTACCAAGTCTGTATATCTAGCTTTCTATCTTAGGTAGTTATATGTTCTCCATTATCATAGTATCTTAGTACCTCACAATCTTTACTTTTTTTGCCCTCACAACATTGCTGCGAGGTAGGAAAGTGCTATTATCCCATTTCTGTAGATGGGGAACTGCGGCACAGAGTGGCTAAATGACTTACCCAAAGTCACACAGGAAGTCTGTGGTGGAGCCAGGTCTTCCAAGTCTCAAGCTAGTACCCCAACCACTGGACAATCCTTCTTCTCCCGTTGGACCATTTTTATTTCCTGTATGGACTGGTTACCTAAGCAATTTACCTCCCACAAACATGTTTTGGGGAGAAAGGAAAGCATGGCCCTGAGTGCAGCCATGTGAAATAGCTTCTGTTTCTGTTCCAATTCAAATCCTCTGATTTTCATTTTGGGTTTCAGATTTGCACAAACCCTCAAAACTCTATAGAATCTGTTAAATTTTGACTGGTTTGATTCAAAACTGTGTGAAACCATGTACTTTTCCATGGTTTCTGCCTAAATCTTAAACAGGCCCAAATCCCCTGGGATATAGAATGCTAGATGCCCTAGAACATTTACAAAAGTATCCCCACAGTTCTAGTACTGAGACTTTCCCTCATGAAATAAATTAAGGGAAAACTATGGGAGAAGGGAGCAATAAAAGGGAACCTTACAGTAATTAAATAAAAATATATTTCCCAGCCATGGAGGCCTTTCTATTACCATAAGAAAAGGAACCCAAATGAACAGTGAGTGATCTCCAGAGCCAGACACCCATTTCTAAAGTTGTTTAGTTTCAGAAGAAAAGTGTTGTTGCAGAGATTATTCAAGTCCAAATGTTCCTGGGGAAGGTAGTTCCAGTAATTCTGGGAAGGAGGCCAATCCCTTTGGCTTTATATGTAAATATTTGAAAAACATTATTTTTATATACATATATTTTATACACATATATGTCTTTACATTTCCAGCCTTGCAAAACTGCTATGAAAAAATGTACCACTTCAAGCACAAATATCTACTAGCCAGAACCACGATAAATGACAAAAAAAAAAAAATAATAATGCTCTCCCACCTGTTAAGTTAGGTGCCTTAGGCTACGTCCTCACTACGGGGGGGGGGAGGGGTCAATTTAATATACACAAATTCAGCTACGCGAATAGCGTAGCTGAATTTGACGTATTGGAGCCGACTTACCCCGCTGTGAGGACGGCGGCAAATCGACCTCTGTGGCTCCCCCGTTGACGGCGCTTACTCCTACCTCTGCTGGTGGAGTACAAGCGTCAATTCGGGGATCGAATGTCGCATCCCGACGAGATGCGATAATTAGATCCCCAAGAGATCGATTTCTACCCACCGATTCAGGTGGGTAGTGTAGACGTAGCCTTAGACACAAAGGCTCCAACTCTAAAAGCTGTTCTGCTCCTTGGGTTTCAATGATATGCAGGTCAGAGGAAGTTACAGAAACCTCTAAAAATGATGAGAAATAGCCTTTCTATTCCTAATCTAGGCATGAACGTAAAGTCCATTACTTCAGAACTTTCTAGGTCTAAACAAACTTTGTGTGTTCTATCCACAAGATGGTAATCTCCCACTTTCAATGGTATAAAGCGTCCATTTCCTAGGATTTTAGGACACTGAGATATCAGACTTAAAAACTGTGACTTTTTTACCTACCGAAAAATCACTGGCCCAATATTGAATCTTGTGCATCCTACAAGCAGTGGTAATTTAGTGGGAAATTCTACATTTGAGGGAGAGAAGAGAAACATTTCTGTGGGAGGTTGATTTTAATTAATTAATTAAATGGTGGACGCTTGAAGCTGCTTGGGAGATGGGACACTGGAATAAATCCTTGAAAGATAGACAGATTAGTGGGGAGAGTGCAGGAGAGGCAGTCAAAAGTGGATGATAAATAAATTATTCCATGCCTCTTGAACTTATCACATGGCTATCACCTGCACATATGTGGTACACAGAAACATACATTAATAATTATATTTATTCCCCCTCCCCCCCGACATACATACACACTTAAATCATTTCATAAATATATACATAGAGAGCTTGATGAAATTCTTGGACAAATAGTTTATTAGAAGAAAAATGCCGTTTCAGTCTAACTAAAACTATATATGAATTTGAGATTAATATTTTTGGCCATTTCACAAAATGGCCAGAAGAGAAGGAAGTGGCATCACAGCCCACCTGCCTTTATAAGCTTTAGCTCAATGTTTTGGTCACTCATCTGGGATGTGGGAGATGCAGGTTCAAATCACAGCAGTGGAATTGAGCTGAAACAGACTTTCTAAATTCACCAAAAATTCCAACAAATTTCAGATTCGGTTTGACCTGAACCAATTATTTTTTTCAGAACTGCCACTCATCTGAAACATCAATTATTCACCCAGCTCTATATATACTCACATATATATACACACACACAAATATGTATATTTTAATCTGTACCCACATATATATATCCTACGTGGAGGTGATGTAAATATTTCACAAATATAATATATATAATGCTATTTCTGTTAAATATTTATATCACTGCCACATGTAGGCGTATTTGTATGTTTTAACATATACACACATAAAATGTGTAAGTTTGTACATATGTGTAATCTCGGTCTGTCTCTCTCTCTCTCTCTCTCGCACACACACACACTCACAAATACACACACACACTCAAAAATGGAAAGACCAAGAGTAGGCCAGACCTTTAATAAAATATTTTCATTTTTTTTTTTTAGAAATCTTCACCCAAAGTTTGAGGGGTTTCTTTTCTTTTCTTGCTATCTTACATTTTCTACTGCAAAATACACCTGCTTTCTTTTCTTTTCTTCCCCCCCAAACTAAATATTTCTTCCATCTAATGACTCTCTTTATTAGACAGCATCTAATTTGCATACATTTACATACAATTTAACTGCTAGCTTGTGAGAACAAAGAAATGGCTCTGTATTATACTGAAGGACAATACTCAGAAAAGGAAGGTATAAAAACCAGCTAGCTCAGTGCCTGTGTATTCCCTTTGTTTCAGAAATACCAAGATTTTTAAACACACCACTTAAAGGGTGAAAAAGACTATTTCATCAAACAATGAAAAAAGATACAGTGCAGCTCCCTTTTAACACATTTTCTCTCTGGCCTGGTTAATGGGATATAAGGGTCCAAGATTTCTTTGCTTTCCACTGTTTCCTTTATAGAATCTGATGGATTTATTTCTGTCACATATTTTAGTTCATATTTTATTCTTATAACAATCTACATTGAAGCTCAGCTCCAATGCTAATTCAGTACCACCTTTTCCTTAGAGTCAGACTGGGATATGACCAAATGATCTTTGATGGGCATCAAGTACTCTGCCCTCAATGCCCAGCACTAATAGATTTTATAAAAAGGCTGCCAGGAGTTTACCCTATGGCAACAAGTATAGAGATAATGGAAACTTACCATGTAGCTGACTGGGAATCAACAGAAAGGGACGCAGGGCTGAGCTCCACTTGTGAGAACAGGGAGGGACTGTGGTCAGAGTAAATGCAGGAAGTAAAGGAGAAGTCAAGCCCTCTAGTTCCCTAGAAGAAGAGAAGGAAAGAATTTTAAGATCTCATATAAGGGAAGTCTTTTGAGAAAGAAGATGGAGACTCCTGTCCATACCCCACTGAAACACAATATACACCATCCAAGGCATTCCCTCCAAATCTTCACAATGGAAAGTCCAGTTACACAGATTGGTTCAATTCCAATCCATATGTAAATGTCACTAAAGACCCTTATTAAAGGAGGGGGGAAAGTACATGGCTAGATGTATACTGATCACCCCAATGTCCCCTCGGGTGTGTTCAGCCCTTTGAGAAGCCCAGGTATGCAACCCGTTTTGCAGTTTGTTACTGCATTATGTCATAGCTGTTGGCTTTATTTCCTAAATCACTCCGGCTCTCCTGCCTTTGACCTCTTCTCTTTGCTCAATGGTGAAATTCTAGAATTTTACATTTTAAAAAGAGCATGGCATGTGGTCACTGATTAGGAAAAAAAATCTTTAGTCATTTTGGGGCAAGTGAATGATCACAAGGGCCTGATGCTACAGAAATGTGCTACCAGGTGTAGCACTTTCTAGAGGGAGTAGATCCATTAAAGTCAATGGGATGGGACTACTCATGGTAAGGAACATTATGGCCAGTAGTAATTGTTTCCAAATCAGGCCCAAGATTTGAAATCCTCATTGATCATTTGGGCTGCTCAGTTTCTCCTAGACGTATGTGACAGAGTACAGAAGCTTTACGTGATTAACATGACGAAAGGGGATCACTCCCTGGTCAGACCTTGCACAGGTGTATGTTGCAGGTACTAACAACAAGGCAGGTCTGAGGACTGAAGGCCCAAATCAGGATCTCAGAGAGCACACAGGAATTCTTTTTGTTCTGATTATCCCTTGCTGTGCCTCACTGGAGCTCTAGGCACATTACAAAATATTTACAAATATAAACCTTTAATTAGTGCTCATTGCAATTTTTCAAAAATTTGAAAAATCTGATTTTTAAAAGAATTCAAATGGGGGGAATTCGCCCCCCCATAGCTATTTTTAATATATTTTCCAATCAGCTCTGCTTTAAATATAGATATATCTCAACCAAACCTAATCCGCCTTATCCCCCCAAAAAACCACCCTTAAAAAGCAGTCTTTGCATCCTTTCCCCTCTCCTGCTTGAGAAAACATGTGAGACTTGCAGTGTGTCCTGAAGTTTACCAAAAGCTGAGAATTTTGCCAGATGCTGGGAATGGGCAACAAGGAATGGATCACTTGATGATTATTTGTTCTGTTCATTCCCTCTGAGGCACTTGGCACTGGCCACTGTCAGAAGACAGGATACTAGGCTAGACGGACCTTTGGTTTTACCCAGTATGGCCATTGTTATGTTCTTAAAACCTGGTTGTGGCAGAGCAAGGGAAGAAGGAAGTTCCAAAGCTAAGGATCCCTTATAGATCATACCATATTTGCAGCCCCCTATTGTTAAAACCTTTGGGTTGTTAGTTTGAGTGTCTTGGAGGGTTGTGGCTGCCATGGTATCACCCAGGAAGAAAGGATCCTATGAGGTAGTTGGGATCCAAGTTATTTAGGGTTTTATAGGTCAAAGTCAACTCCTTAAACTTCAACTGAAAATCAGATGACAGGCCATACAGCTCAAAAAGAAGAAATGCAATATGCTTTTGATGAGACATTCCAGTTAAAAGGCGCACTACCACAATTGCCACATAATACGCTGAATTAGCCTCAAGTAACGTGCAATACAATAATCCTATCTTGAGATGATAAAACACAAAGTCCCAAAATGAAAGGATGCAATCCTCTTGCCAAGAGCAAATGATAAAAAGCATGCTTAGCAACCACTACTACCGGAACATCCAGAATCACCTGAAAACCAGCAAAACCCTCGGGAAATGCACTTAGAAACAAACAGCAGGAAAATGTCAGATATTATACAGTTATAATACTGAGTACTTGCTTTGGCTATTTCCCCAACCATATACGCATTACCTCTTGCTTGGAGCGAGTGTCAGCTAGCTAGCCCTCTTACACGCCACCATCTCCGTTGAACACTGAGCAAGTCACTCCACAATGCTGGTAAAAGTGAAAGGGATGGGGAAAACAACACTGGATATCAACTGCATCCAAAAAACAATGCAACCCAAACCTTCTCACTAATCCTTTTATTTGCCCCATATACATGTAAAAAAATAGGGATGACAAAATAAAAACCCACAAACCTTCCATGAGAATGCCCTCAGGGAAAATAAGCAATCATCCAACACTACTCCCTGGGATCTCTCAGAAAAAAAAATAACAGTCTCTCATGAGCTACCCCACCAACACAGCGGCCAAAGATGAATCACCATCAGTGGTACAGAAGGCAGCTGACAGAGCTAAAAGAATCAATACGGACACCTCATCTTCATCTATTTTCAGCAGAAGATCAACAACCAACATGACCAAAGTCATTGCTATACTACTTTCACAACTAAATCAGTTCTAACAGAGTCAAAAAGACCAGAGGACTCTAGATACTTTACGGTACCACTGAAGTTGTTTCACCATAATTTCCTAAATAATCTCCCTTCAAGGGACTGGAGTAGATGACCTATTAAGGTCCCTTCCAGTCCTACATTTCTATGAAGTGTGAAACTGGTGTAAGCAAGAGGAGAATCAAGTGCAAAGTGCTTTTGCTTCTTATATAATGTGCACATAAATTAACACTTGCCTTTATAAACCTCTAGGTTTGGTGTTTTGTTTTTGTTTTTTCATTTTTGTTTTTTTGTACACAGCTGTTTTATTACATTTTAGATTAGATTTTACAGGTGGAATTATCAAAAGCAGCAGTGGCCTTACTCTGATTCTACTTAAGTAAATGTTAAAATTCCACTTGACTTAAGTAGAAAGCGAGTTAAGTCAACTTTCAAAATTAATAGGCACTAGTATAAAACAAATATAAAGAAGTACTTCTTCGCACCACACACAGTCAATCTGTGGAACTCTTTGCTAGGGGATGTTGTGAAGGCCAAAAGCATAACAGAGTTCAAAAAAGCATTAGATAAATTCATGGAGGATAGGTTCATCAACAACTATTAGCCAAGATGGTCGAGCACCACCCCATGCTCTGGATGTTCCTAAACCTCTGACTTCCAGAAGCTGGGACTGGATGACAGGATGGATCACTCAATAAATTTCCCTATTCTGTTCATTCCCTCTGAAGCATCTGGCACCAACCACTGTCAGAAGACAGGATACTGGGCTAGATGGATCATTGGTCTGACCCAGTCTGGCCGTTCTTATATTCTTAGGTGTTTTTAAAACTCCCTACTCACACGTCCAGTAAATTTCCATCATTTTGGGTCTGCTTTTTTGTAACTACAGTGGTAGCACTTATAGCTTTGTCCATTTTAAGAAGTATTGACCGTTCCCTTTTAAGTAGGGGGAATATTTCTCAAACAGGTAGAACCTTTCAGCATGGAAGAAAATTGTAAAGTGTGGCCACTGTGATGAGTTATGTTGGTGAGGCAGAACCCTATTCTACCCACCAAGGTTCACCTCAACCAGTTAACCTGTATTAAGGTACAATTTGCCCTGTTTACACTGAGATTTTAAAAAATTTTAGTTAAAACATCCAGACACCATTTTTGCTATTCCAGACAAGATCTATCTGAAGAATAATAGTGAGTGGAGAAGGCTAGAAGTTTAACCAGACCTTCCTCAAAACATGCTTCCGTAACATCTCAGAGGAATCAAGGTAACTACCCTTAACTCTGAGTGTGAGATAGAAAGAAAACTGTAATTTGGTGGCAGCACAAGAAGTTTAAAATTTGCCCACTGAAAACAAAAGACCAAATTTCCATATTTAGTTGCATTTTAGGCCTGTATGAGCTGGATATTGGCACTAGCTTTCATACCAAGTGATATTTTGTTCAAATTACAGGATAATCCTTTGAATTGGGACACCATAATTGGGATGGCCTATTGTCTTGATTAATATGTTGTCTCAATTAAGAGAAGCAGCCATTTGAAAAAAAATGTCCAAAAAGATTTGAAATGTAGTAAAATGCTGTACCGAATAAAAATAAAAGTATAA
Organism: Trachemys scripta elegans; assembly: GCF_013100865.1. Taxonomy (NCBI): domain Eukaryota; kingdom Metazoa; phylum Chordata; order Testudines; family Emydidae; genus Trachemys; species Trachemys scripta. Next base: position 148,622,333 of record NC_048298.1, on the reverse strand, counting down.
AAATGGTTTATGCTGTATTTAATCTTTACTTCTTCTCTTAACCTTTATTTGGCGACTGCTATATTAAAAGATTAGAATTTAGAATTTCACACCCGTTAAACACCTGGTTAAACACCACTTAACCCACTAGTACCAGCCAAATGTGTCCCCATTAAGCAGAAATATTGGCAACGCTGTCCCGATTAAGCAGCATCCATTACCATTCACTGTCATTAGGCTAAATCGTTTCCCTGGGACACAACCTAATTTAACAGATTTCTCGTTTAAGAGCATCCTGATTAAGTGAAGAATACTGAATCAGTAAATTTTCATGCAACGTGTGAAGGCTTCTGGCCACTGAAGTCCTATCCCATCTGTCTTGTTTGCAGGCCAAGCTTAGAATCCTGGGTGTGTTGTCCTGTACCTAAGGAATTGTCTAGGAGAGTTGCACATTCTAACAGGGCTGGGGGAGTTCTAGGAAGCAACTGGGCCAACTAACAGAGTGCAGAACTGATGGAGTTGGACTGAGATTCTTTCTTGGAAATGCTCTTGTGAGATTAAAAACTGTTTCCCTTCTTATGGTTTTGTATCAGTGTAGGAAATCAGCCCTGTTTGATTGGCATAGAGGGTTTAATTTATTGGTTACACATACAGCACAGTGTCTTTTATAATCTCTGTAGTATTAAATTGTTCATTGTTTGTTTAATTTTGTGTGTGTGTGTGAATTCAGTGATGGATTGACAAGCCCAGAGAGTAAAGTTCTCCATTCACACATCAGGTATGGCACAGACAGTGGCAATGCAAGCTTCACAAATATGCTTCCCAATGTTCTTTAAGGCTGTTCTGTAGGAATCATCTGCATGGGTGAAAGAGGAGTCTTGTCTCTATGATCCATTGAACCCCATGGCCTCCACTGAGACTGCAGATAAGGGTGTCAATAAGTGCCAGGTCTGGTGGTAATTTATGTTATGTGAGAATTTTCCAGGGGGAAACAGACTCAGCAACTCATTTCCAGGTAAGGTCACCAAAATCTCACCTGATGGTGATTACTTTCCATTGTTACTAACCTCTTAGGTTGGAGCTAAACAGTGACCTACCCACACCTGGAAGGCTCAATCTCCCATGCCCAATCCTGTGTGGTTCCACTTCAGTGTCTGCTTATTAATGGCACTCAGTCACCCTCACCTAGTACTGGTGATGGATTAGATCTGCCTATTGAAAGTACGTTACTCCAAGGGCAAAATATTGACATAATATACATACACTTGGATGGTTAACTGAATCAAAGAAAAGGGATTACACTGGGGGCTGAAGGGACATAGACTCCCCTTCTGCCCCCATCTGACTCTCCTATTCCCCTTTCAGGTGTCTCCTCCCAGCAGACTAACCCTCCTGGCCCATGAGTCCCTACACCCATCCCTTCCAATTTGAGTGAGTGGCATTGCCACTCAGGTTTGGCCCAGACAAAAAGTGGTCAGGCCATGGCCCCTGCCAGCTCTGTGGCCTATGTTATACGACTCCTAAAACTGATACTTTAAAATTAAATATATATATTTTAAAAATTAATAGCTCAACACTACACTCTGCAGTGCAAAAGTGACTTTATATGCTCTATAATTACTGACCCAAAACTATGGTTATTTCCCAGATAACCATATATTCTGCAGATCCTTTTTTGGTTTTGGTTGGCCTACTAGTGATATGTAGGTAATCAGAAGGCAAATGTCTGCAACCTTGGTTATTTCTCATAACTACAAGGTAGCTTACAAAGACTGCTTTCTAATGTGCTATTGCTCTCTGTTTATATATTCATATGACATTTATCACGGTCTCTTTGAAGCAACTGATTGTCAGAGGGAGTGTGCATGCACAATTCCTACTAAAGTCAATGAATGCTGAGGGTGGTCAATACCTCTGAATATCAGGCCCCGATCCACTAAGGAACTTAGGACTTTTAGGTGCCTCGACAAATCACTCAAACAACACGAGATCCACCAAGCCTTAGTTAGGCACCTAGGCTCCCTATACAGTGAATAGGAACCTTAGCACAGAATCTGCAAAAGCCAGCATGCTAGGCAGGGTGCTGCCTAAGCTAACCAATGGGAGATGCCAAAGAGAGTGGTGTGTCCTAAACCCAGTCCCTCTCAGGGAGTGAGGCACCTATTTCTGGTAGTGATCCACCATAAAGAACCCCTCTCCTGGAGTCAGGTGGCTTAGGCAACTAAGTCATTTTTTGTGAGAATAAGTCAGGCACCTACCTGACTCCACACAAAACAGGAGGGAAGGGGAGAAAAAGGAAGAGGTGGAGATGGCCTATCTTTAGGATGACCAGATAGCAAGTATGAAAAATCGGGAAAAAGTGTGGGGGGTAATAGACGCCTATATAAGAAAAATCCCCAAATATAAAATCGGGACATCTCGGTCACCCTACCTGCCTTATATGCTTTAACTGAGTGGTCAGAGCACACGCTTGGGATCTAGGTGACCAGTTCAGTTCCCCCTCTGCCTGATGAGGAGAAGGGATTTGAACAGCCAAACCACAGTTTCTAGTGGTTTATGTCAAAAAAGAAGAGAAAAGGAGAATCTTTAAGGCCCCGTGAAAGAATAATATAATCTACAGAGATACACTATAGAACTGGAAGGGACCTTGAAAGGTCATTGAGTCCAGTCCCCTGCCTTCACAGCCAGATGAAGTACCATCCCTGACAGATTTTTGCCCCAGATCCCTAAACAACCCCTTCAAAGATTGAACTCATAACCCTGGGTTTAGCAGACCAATGCTAAAACCACTGAGCTATCCCTACCTTCTAGCCTAGAGCTTCAGCTGGCATAAATCAGCATAGTTTCATTGACTTTGAAGGCACCAGGCCAATTTACACCTACTGCAGATCTGGCCCTCTTTTTTCAGGGCAATAAGTGGTCACATTCATAGTTGTATGGCCTGTCATTACAAAACACAAGTCAATGCAATAGGATATTACAGTGCTTTTTACTATGGAGAAGCCTAATATAAACAGACGTAGATGGAAGAGGAGAATACAATTACACTAAAATCAGGAAATGAAGTGTTTCCACAGCACCTAGATACTACAATGAAGGGGCACCCTAAAAAGACATTGATAGATTAGATAAGTGATTTGAGGAGAAAGGAACAGCACAGAAGAAGAAAAGAGTGGGTAGGTGTGAGGTGTGGAGAGTGTGAAAGAAGGCTGGAAGAAATAGCAGGAGAAGAGGCAGATGTGGACTAGAGCAAAGACTTAAAAAACAGGACAAGGACTTGATGCATAAACTTTATACAAGAAGTGAAGGGAATTCACTGGAGGAATATATTCAGAAATTAATGTTTCAATATGCCATCTTGTAATCTCACATCCAAACCCCACGCCATGCTGTGTTGATACCGTATTTGACCAAGTGCACCAGTGTGTTTAATCTGAATGTAAGATTATGATAGATCACACAATACAGGAAGGAAACCAAGTGACTCGCATTCCCTTTTCAAATCTTAGCATATTAAAGTTTAGATTGTGGCAGCAATACAATAAGTAAAGTCTACCAGATTCGCCACCAGAGAACAGGAATATTGTACAGAACATCCCAGAACCGCATGGCCATTTGTTAGACATTAACAAACCCCTCATTGTGCCAGCAAGACTGTTAGAGCAACAAATAAATTTGGTGCATGTGTTTTAATTTGATACAGCAAGGCACGGTCTTCCCAATTTTCTAAGGAGGGCAGAGGGACCCAGAGCACCTGATCACTATTAAGCCATCTTTTATTGCTTATGAAGAGGAGAGTCTGTATTGGCAGTGCACTGGTTTAAGGGGGGAGGGACGCAGTTGCAGGAGGAGAAGCATAAACCTGTTCCTGCTCACTACCAACAACTTTAATTCAGGCACCAGTAATGAGGTGGCTAGGTTGGAAGGGGAATGGGATACAGGATCTGGAGTGCTTTATCCGCTCCAAGACCAATGCTGGTTTTGGCACTACTTTCGCTCTAGCGAGTTACAGAAAAACAAGCAGGTGCTAGCAATCTGAGAGACCACATGCCAGCTACAGCTGCTTCAAACTGATTCAATTACATCTGCCTGAATAGTCCCAGGACATTGAACTGGTTGAAGAGACCCATAGCTTGAAGGGAGACTAAGTCCATTCTGATTTTAGTGCCCTATTAAAATGAAGTGCAAGTCTCCCTTGGGGGGAAAAAGAAAAATCCAAATACATCTGGAAGCAGGTGATCATTTCCAACCCCAGGGATAAGAGGGAAGCTTGGGGGTAGCATGTTTGCACTAATGCTACAATATACTAAGAAAGCCCTCTGGAGCTCAGGCCTTAAAAATACTCTGAAACAGTCTGACAGCATTGCCTTCTTTCCCAAAACACTGGGTGCAGCATATTTGCTGAACATGCTCTTGGGATCGGGACTTCACTCCAAACCTTGTTTGTACAAAAAGGGGCCAAGCAGCTGGGAAATTCTGGAGTGCAGTGTGTCCTCATTAGTTCCCATCTGCCATCAGAACTCAGCTTGTGGCAAGTTTGGCTAAGTCCTGGTGTTCTCAGGTCCAAATCTGGGTCATTTTTAATTACACTATACAGAATTCAGAGTGCAGTTTTTAAATCCTTATTATACAGCGCAGAAGAACGGGCAGCTCTCCAACTAATCAATTTTTTAAAAGTACATATATAAAAATTTTAAACCAGGCTAGACAGACAGTGGGTGGAAGAGAAAAAAAAAAAACGTATGAGTGAGTACAGGGGTTAGTTAAGAGAACTGTTAGCAAAAGTGGGTCACCGGCAAGTTCTGCTTGAAAACTTCAAAGGAAGGGGAAAAAAACCTCTCTTCATTTATAAGACAGAGAAACTGATGTATACAATTCACATTGCTCTTAATGTCAGGATGAGTTACCCACAACAATGCGGCAGCCAGTTTATTGTAAAGGCAGGAAGGATGGTCTTGTGGACCTGGGTTCTATTCCTGGCTCTGTTACAGTCTCCTTGTGTGGTTTGGCAGAGTTACTTTCCTCACTCAGTAACACCAGGATTATACTCCTTACCACACACAGACGTAGTCCCAAAAGGGGTTATGAGGTTTACCAGTTGAAAAGTATGGTGGGATGTTTGGGTAGAAGGTGATAAAGAATTGCAGGATGATAATATAAATGCCTACAAAGATAATGCATTTTGGATTGCACAAGAAAGACTTAGTCTCTCCCATCCTATGCCCCTTCAATATCCATTGGTCAGGGTTTGAAAAGAACACAAGGTTGCTGGCAAAAATCATCATCATCATCACCACCACCACCACCAGAAGGAAAAAGTACTGCACGTTGCTAACTGAAGAGAAATTTGGGAATAAGATTTGGCTCAGTATCCTATCTGTATAAATCGGGCCAACAACTACTCTCAAAAAAGATGTCCAGAGCCTACCACGCTGAGAATCGTCGTCGGATTCAAGGAAGCCAGAGCAAATCTTCATTGACAGGTGCTGACATAAAGCTAGTTCAGGAATGGAGGATGATCAATGAGCAGAGTAAATACAGATGAACTGACACATGCTTGTCTGGAAAGGTGTAATATTCTGCCACCTTCTACTCCAAACATTTCCTTGCTTATGTTTCTAGTTTTGTAGCAATAAGTCATATGCATTAACAAACTTCTCTTAAAGACGGTTTTAAATCCCTTGTTGTTGATCTTACTATCTCACTATAGTCTTCACCTTGGACTTGACAAATTACAGAAGTTGTTAATAAGACAAAGGTGTGATACTTGATAGCCCTTTTTAACTGCTTCCTTGGCAAGTGCTGTATGTCATGCATCCTCCAAATCCTTTGTTGCTAGATGTACCTACACTGCACGTAGCATACTGTGGCCCATCACAGTATGCTACGTGCTCTGTTGGGTAGTTCAAAAGCAATTACCTGACAAGACTAAGCAGTCAGGACAGCTCTGCAGTGGTGGCAGATGATGGCTCCTGCTGGGCATCTAACAGCTTAGAACTTCGAGAGTTCCTCACATGTTTGCAAACGAGCATGCAGATTGAGGAGCTGAAATTCATTAGGATGGGGATTTTTGGAAAAGTAGCATTATTTTAATCAAAGTCTATCCATCTTTATTAAAGACAAAATAGGGCAAAACACACACACTCTAATACGAACAGCCTAGTAATAACCCTCCTTTCCCTATCTTATGCTAATAAGAAGAAGTTTGTGAATGAGGGGGCATATGAGAATGTTAACACACAGGAGTGTACTACTCACTAAAAAGACCTTGTGACGAAGTAGGGTTAATGAAATATTATAGAAATTTCACATGTATGCCTCAGTTTCTTCTATATTTAGCATGGCTACCCAGTGGGGGGAAAGGGACTAAGATTGCTCTCAGGGCAGACTGGGAGACATAAGTGCGTATGTCACCTAGCTGTGTGAGTACGAGTGGGTCATTAAAAAGGACTGGCCGAGGCTGACCCCATATCAATGGAAAATCCAAGAAGACAATGCAAGAACCAATCAACAGGACATTGGCACCTAGCAACCAACAACCCAGAGAAAGATGGATTTCCCTGCCTCTCAGCAGAGAAGCTGAGATCCCAGCTCGAGAACAAAGGAGTGAAGGTGGGAGGATAGAGTGTTGACTTCTGGAGGAAGCGAGGCTCCTGGACTCTCATCGGGAAACTGATCAAGGAGATCAGACTGAGAAAGACACAGAGCCTGAACACGGGGTTCATCTACAGCTTGGCTGGGGCTCTGAGCTAATCAGAATGGACGATGCTTTAACCTTCATTTCTCTGTGCTAACCTAAGGACTTGCTATACTATGTTCCAGTTGATTTATAATCCCTACTGTTTTGACAACACTGCCTAAGTGTCACTGTAAATACTTGGTGACTTGCATTAATCCCTGAAGAGTGTACAAGGAGTCTATAACTGTCGGACTCATTGAACAGAACTCACATTATGAAGCAGGAGTGCTGAAGCAAAGGTTCAGTCTTAGGAGGCAGTGAGGCCGAATGGCCTACCCTGGAGGAAGAGTGAGCCCCTTTGGGGTCTGGCACACTGAAGGGGTTCCTCCTAGAGACTGTTCCAAAGCTAGGGGTGTAGCACAAATCCGGTAGATCCATGACAAAGCTATATACTAACATCCACCCACTGCAAATAATGTTTATTGAACTTCTTAAATACATATGCACTTCAATGTTTCCAAGGGGCTGGTCTCCTTACAGAGCCTTTCACTGTACAGACTCCATCTGAACACCTGCAGTGACAACAGTAACACAGCCTGGCCTGTTAAATATGGCTCACTTCAGCCTTGTATTAAAAAAAGCCGCTCTATGAGATCAATTCCAGTGCTCCAATCTCCTTAACACCATGCGTGTTTGATTGTTCTGTTTGGGTGTTGGGCTGATTTAAGGCAGTGCCATTGATTTGTCTCAGGGTATAAGGATACATAACGGACATTCAAAGAGACATTACAAGTGCCACACAACTATAGGCCATGAAGAGTGAAGTAATATTAGCTCTCTCATATTATTTGCATTGCAGCAGTTAAGAATTTACAGCAATGAAAAAATGCCTGCAAACTTGCCTCATTGGAGGCTGGGACTGGAGGCCTGTACACTTCATAAGAACGGTTCACCCTTGTCTAAAAAGACCCGAGCAATCTGTATTTGCACATGAATTAATTTCATGAGTTTTAAAAGAAAATCATGCTCCATGTTTTTATTTGACTGTTTTCCAGAACTTTTTCTCCCCCGCCCATGATTTTGTTTAAATTTGCTTTTCACTTTCATCTGCCATCTGCCGGCCAAAGAGAGGTGTCTAATGCTGTAGTGTACATTCCAGTGCTCCAGCAGCACCACAAAAGGTATCACTCACAGTCAGTCCCACTGGATGAATTATAGAGAAGAATGAACACGGGCCTCTGAAGAAACTTTGCATTCCACCTTCCAGACATGTGCAGGTTTTACAATGGAAGTCAGACAGTTGTTGTGTTACATCATCTCTATGTAAAAGGAATCAATATATGAAAATGCAACACATATCATCATGTGCTTAGTAAACACACAACTCATGACTTCCATGTACAGTGCAGCACAGCTATTATTACTGGCTTACAACATGTCCTAACCTAACAGAAGAGGTCTTACAAATATCTGCCTTTTGTGACTTTAAAAACAGTGGTATAGGATCAAAATGAATTTGCTAACTTCCTATGCTTCCAGTGTGTACAGTAGGCTGGTATGCATGGAGCAGCCACGAAATGCACCAACATGAGTGCTCAGCAAGGTCAAAGGCTATTCATCTATAGAACTAAAAGGTATCACATATATTGTCTTGGAAACTGATATTACATGTTTACAGTTCCAAAATTAAACACTGCAGGTAAAAACCTGGCCCCACTGAAGTCAATGGGGAGTTTTGCCATTGATTTCAATGGGGCCAGAATTTCACCCTGCACAGGCAGATAGAAGACCCAAAACCACAGATCTCAGAACGTTATCAGGCACTCCACACTGACTTACTTTCCCTCACTGACCAATCACAAAAGCAGTGGCTAATAAACTCTGAAGGGACTCTATGCTGAAGAAGAAATGTGACTTGAGTTTTTAAGATGATAAAAGATATAATGAGATTAGACACACTCTTTGAATTTATGCAAGCGCCACAGGACTTAAAGACACAATTAAAAGGAGTTTACAATAATATTTTTCATTTCTATACTACTTCCCATCCAAGAATTTCAACATTCCTGACATTCAAGAATTAAGCCTGTGAGGGTGCCAACCATCATTACCCCCATTTTCAAGATGCAGAAATCAATGCACAGGGAAGTTGAGCGACATGGCTCAGACCATACAGCAAGTCACGGTGGTGTTGGGATGAGAACACAGGATTCCTTGGCTCCTTGTGTTCTGTCCATTACACCACACTGACTCTTATTGCTTAATAGCCACGTTTCTATTATGTCTAACGAAGAAATTCAACAGCGATATCAAGTAAAGGTCCATGCCAACACTTGCCCATCTAGTAGTCAGATTCTCTTCCACTCTTCATTGATCTTGGCTAATAAAGTGGTTGTAATACCTTGGACTGTCATGTCATCAGCTCCACTGTGTGTCTAAAGGAGATTTTCTGGAAGTTTCAGAAAAGAAGACACTGATACAAGCATAAGTAGAAACAGGCTATTGTGTATTCAGTCTTTCTGGGCTGAACCAGTATGAGCATAAATAGGGTTTAAAGCAATCTCAAAGAAATGCCAGGCTTGCCATTATGAGGATGGGGATATCAATAGTTCATAATATTTTGAGATTTGGACAATTTGTTCAAATCTACTGATAAAATACTGACTTCCTTTGAGTAGGGCAGAATAGGGATGTTTATACTAGATAACGTAGAGTGGATACAAAGATGAAATGGTCTGAATTTGCCAATCAGGTAGTGCTGTGTGACTGAATCAGTTGCTAAGATGATGCTGAGGGTAGACTCAGACCGGGCATGGAGGAAAGACTAATGTGATTGTTAGCCCCAGTAGACAAATGACAGAACTGCCAACCTCAAGAGATCAGAACCAACAATAATAAAAAATTATATGAATTATATGAGAGATTTCCAACCTAAAATATAAACCCGCCCATCCAACAAACCAAAACAAAAAACACACTGTTCTCAGGCTATGAGCCCTTGTGCTCCACATGGCATCACTGCAAAAAGATCCTGAAAAGAACAAGAAATGTAGAGAAAAATACCCTGTGGTGAGGAATGTCTGTGCTTCTCTCCTTGTTTGCCAGTCAAGAAAGCACTGATTCACAATTAATCCCTGCCTCACTTCCCTGCCCCTCACCAATGACAAACTCACCTTAGAGCTCGCTAATTCTTTTCTTGGCTAAGGATGCAACTCCAAGCAACCCAGCCTTGATCACAGGCACAAATGAAGAAAAATCAGCCAAGAGTTTGCCATGATCAGTGCCTGTCACATAACACAAGCAACCTGCTAAGGAGCTGCTATGTGCTCTCTCAAAGTCACAGCTGCCAGCAACAATTGAGCAAGTGCAGCCTAGCTTTTCACAGGATTCCTGCCTGTTGCCCAGGAACCACACAAAGCATTGGAGATTTTAAACAGGTGCAAAGAGTGCTTTTCTCCCATGCCTTGTCCTCTAGTGCATCAAACTGCACCGCATCAGTAATGGCTACACAAGATGAACTAAACAGCAGAAAATTAAGTTTTAAAATTGGATCAGAGCCCATATTGATAAGCTACACTTTTATAGCAATGAGAACAATGGACTGCACTAAAGTGGTGTGCACATGATGCTAAACAAAGGGTCAGTCAGGCTTGCCATTGTGAAGACTTTGTATGCAGTGTTGTAGCCGTGTTGGTCTCAAGATATTAGAGAGACAAGGTGGGTGAGGTAATATCTTTGACTGGACCAACTTCTGTTGGTGACAGAGACAAGCTTTCAAGCTCACACAAAGCTCTTCTTCAGGTCTACAAAGATTTGTTTTTTTCAAGAATTTATGACTATATTACAATTTCTGTTGGACTGAATAATTCTTCTAAATTTGTCTACATTTTTATCCAAGAAAGGATTTTTTAAATTTGAAAAGACACCACTCTGGAACATTGTATGACCACCAAAATAAATGAGAACTGTATAATTTTAAGCAGAATTTTTAAAAATGAGTATGTGTAGGAATTTTGTTTTTATTTTATGTAGGTGTGTATAATGTTAAACTGTAAGTGTACAGTATGCATAGTGTGTATAATTTTTTTTATATATATATACACCCACACTATATATATACCCACACTATATATACACTGTATATGTGCAGACACCTGTTTAACATAGTAATCTTTTAAATATACAGTTCTTGTGCATGGGTGGTATGCAACAGACAGACTGAAAAAATTATTTCAGGACTGAAAATCCATGAGGCAAATATTTTTTAAAAGCAGATTTTGTCAGGAGAGACTGTAATGGCTCCAGAATGGTTTATTTTGTCAATATCATCCACATCACATTAAGGTCATCTGAGTGTATTCTGAGTCACATTCCGATGTCATTACTTAGGCAAATTCCTGTTGATTTGAGCAGGAGTCTTGTCTGAGCAAGGATCTAGGAAAAACTGATTAGGGACCTCATGATTGGCTCTGTTACATTATGATTAACTGGGGGCTACTGTCCATTTGGGATGCTTTGTAAGCCTACTCACCCCAGTAAGTAAAGTCAAGCCTGGAGTAAGACTCTCAATGTTTCCCCAAGATTGCTATCATACTGACATAAACATCAAGGCTGCTGTCTAAAATGGAACTACTCTGTTAGATTTTGCTTTCTCGAATTCTGCTTTCCAGTTGGATGGAAGGCTGCAAGGGCTGAAGGGTTCTCTTGTACAGAAGCCAACAAAAACAAAGGTAAACTTAGAATTTTCATTAACTGTAAATTACAAGAGCAAACAGAAATAAGGATTGATGTGAGCAAGAGGGAATGCTAAAGCCTTACCAAATGTAATGCATAATGCCTCAACCCAAACATATTTTGGGATGACTGCCAGGAAGATGGGTATAAATGTGGGAGGCTTAGCAGAGCACAGTTTGAGCTAAAATGTGTAAAGTTTTCATTTGTTCTAAGGAAACATTCATCTCTATGTAAAAACAGGGCCCCATTAAAAACCAAATTCTGCAACTAAACTAAATCTTCCTGGGCAAAGCAACTGTTCCTGAACTAACCATATACGTAATTTTCAAGATTGTTTATGGTGGCATCTAAGTTTATTATTGTATGTGACACAGCCATAGCTCAGTTTGGCAGCTGAACACTGCAACTCTCTTGTCCCCTGGAAGAGCACCTCATCTATAGATGGTTTAATGCTCTAATAATGGTGATAGTTCTAGTCACATAACGATGAAACTAGCGTTAGTCATTCATCAATCCAACCACAGTTGTATTCCTCCAGTGGGTACAAATTGGTCTGGTCCACAGGCTAGCATCCCCACAGTCAATTTTGGATCCAAACATCTTCATGTGCAGCCTCCTTTCTGTGTCCCTCACTTTCATGTACCAATTCAGTTTACATTTGTTGTTTGTCAGCATACCACCTTACTTACCATCAAAGCCCTTAAGCAAAAACTCCTAAAAGTAGAGGATGCAGCAACCTGAACGGCTAGACAGGTTCTATAATGTCAAGTATCCTCTAAGGGCAATCAATTATGGGATTTATGTAAGAAATCTAAGTATCCTGTGTGGTAGAAGAGGTGGGATGGAAGAGGCATCATGAACAACTCCCACAATCCTCTTTTCCAGCAGCAACAACAGAGACCTTATGGAGTAGCTATCTAGATCTTCTCAGAATGCACTAATAATACATTGGTTAGGCAGTATGACAGGCATTGAGCCATGGCTGTGATTGTAGATAAACTGCAGTGGGAGTGTATGAGATAAGAGTGGCATGGCCTGATTAACCAAAACATTTTTACATCAAAAGTAGTGCATAACCTGTGACCATAGTTCATCTTCCATCAGATAAATGAAAGGCAACTCCTGTGGAAACCAAAAAGCTAAAGAAAAAAATGTAGGTGGCACTGTTTGCAATAAAATCACTATGAGCTTCCAATGCAGGCTCATTCTTTCCTTCTGCTTCCAAGCTGCTCTCCTTGTTAGAGAATCATCCACTTCTCTAGGCAAGGAAGGCATCTGCACCACAACTTATTCTCTTTCAGGGCATATACACAGTAATAAGGTCCCCAAAAGCAGTTTTACTAGAGACCACTTCAACTTTTGTGATCTGGTTATTTCAAAGAGGCAATATAATGGATTAACAGGTTACACTTCCCGTTGGGCTTCTGCAACTCAAGATTTGTCTGGGGACTTTGATTTTCCCTAATCTGTATTCAGCTTTTTAAAAAAAGGCAAACTCCCAAAACCCTTGGTCTCTGAAGACAGGAAAGTTCATAGGGCACCCCAATGAAATCCTGAGATTCAGGAATCCTCTAGAAGAGTTTCACAGAAGGATTTGCAATCCCCCATTTGGCAGGTTACCAGGACCCTCCAGTACTTCTCTCCTCCTGCTAAGAGATGATGACAACAGAGATGTCTCCCCCTGTGCTGAGGAGGGCAAATCTGAAAGAATTCTGGCGCTGTACAATATTTGGTTCAGTCCATCTGGTAGAGATTAAAATTACCAAAGTAATCCTGACAATATACATACACAGTGCTACTAGTCACCAGAAGATCTTAGTCTCCATCCCTAGGATAGACTTGATAGTCTCTTCCTGTATTAAAATTTGTCTTCATTTTCTCTGGAGAATGTCTCCTTTGATGCTATCACTGGCAAGAGAACTGGAAGAGCAGTTCCAGTTATGTGCTAATGCAGGTCAGCTGGAAGTGATTATTCATTCTTTGAATCCAAGGTTGCCATTGACTGAATGGCAGACAAAGACACTTCTGAAGTTGTTCAAGGAAAACAGATAGAAGTTCACCCACTGTGTGATAGCATTTAATGGCATCAACAATTCCAGGGGCTCGCTCTGAACACTCAATAAGCATCCATAGGCAGCATGGGATCAGCCGAATACCAGCAGTTTGGCTACAACTCTGGAGGCACCTTTTCCTCTCTAAAACGAGACGGTCAGCTGTAATTTAGAGGGGAGAGAGCCACAACATGGTTCTGACAGCAGTCACGGGAAAGCTATTGTTTTCCCCAGTAGTTTCTCAAAATAGAGTAGTGGGTTTGGGGCCAGACCACAGAGGGTGCCATTGACACTCCACTCCACAGTAAAAGCTACCATACATTTTAAATGAGCATCAATTATATATTCTGCCCCAGCAGGGCTATAACCCAACTTTAGATCTGTTATAGACTGTCCCTTCTTACTCAAGTTATGGTTATATAAGACATTATTCCATAAAGAAAATCATCAAAATATTTCCTAGATATTCAAAAACCTATAGGGTACTCTATCCAGACCTAAGCAAACATGGAGACTTTTGAAGAGCATCTATGGTACCATGCAAGCCATCACTCTTCTGTTTTGGATTAATACACTTTCACTCTATAGCAACGCCAAGCTGTTCCTTCAAGTGCATTGTATCGCTTTTTGCTCACACATAATTATTTATAACCCAAGGCATTCATCTCCTACTAACCTTATGTTCTGGTCCAATATACAGAAAATATTACTTGAAAAATTAAGATACCTTTGTGAGCAATCTCCACCCAATCAATGCCAGCCTCAAAATTGAGCAACCATAGTGGCCACCTTGGGCACCAACTTCTAAGGGTGCTAAATCAATAGCCAGGGTGTGGGTGCCATATTGCATGGCCACCTGGCCTTTTTTTTTTAATACACTGCTCCTGGTGCAGAAACATTTTGTGCTCTGAGAAGCGGAATTCCTAGAACCACCTTTGAGCACAATATTTTAGAAGACAAATTCTGTCCTCTGTTTTTTGCATACAACCCCAATGAAGTCAAGAGACTTATAATTACAGTCCAAACCATTTTTCTTCAAACTGAGTCACAGATGTACTTTACTGTCTTTTATGTAGAAAATCAGTGGACCAGTGAATAGACCCTGAACTTGGGATCGGTAGACATGAATGCTATTCCTCACTCAGTCACTAAATTATTGTATAACCCTGACTAAATCACTTATATGCTCTGTGTCTCAGTTTCCCCACCTATACAATGAAGATACTGATACTTGTCCTTTGTAAAGCACTTTGAGACCCTCAAATTAAAAAACAGAAAAAAGTATTATTATTATTATGCTGAAACGTCTAAAACACACTGGTATTTCTGAAAGAAGATGTAGATTATATTGTGCGTGATTAAATTTTGCTAGAAAAGTTTCTAGCTATAGGGCTCTTAATGGAATTTATACCTTTCTTATAACTATGCTGAAATTGTCTGTATATATTATGCATCTTTTCAACCAAATTAATTATTTATGGTTATTATAGCTATGATATGAGGATATGATGACACTGTACGATGTTAATATAGGATTTTACGTTTTGTGAGAATTTTGGGCTTGATCCAATTTATATTTAAATAAATAGGAATCTTCCCATTGACTTCAATGGAAGTTGGATTGGGCCCTACCTTATTTTCTCACAGGCAATGATCCTTCAGCTAAGGTATCATTTAATTTTATGAAGCGTGCGATAATTAGGGAACTAAAACAATAGCAGAACATTGTGTTCTGCTTCCCCCACCCTCTTCTCACCATTATTTGAAAATTATGGCATTTGATACTGAGAACAATGAGGAGTCACTACAGTATATAAATTCCTGTGAGATACAGGAAAGTTTATAGTGATAAAGACTGACTGTCAGTCAATGCATCCTTTGGTACTTCTAAAAAACCTGAGCTTATATTTTATATCTGGAGATGGTTTAAAGGCTAATTTATTTATATGTACCTTTCAGAGCACAAATGATCACATTCTGATGCTTTATTAGAAGTTTAAAGCAGACACAATTTGCATCCACTGCAACCTATTAGTCAACTGAGTAGCTTTTGAATTGTTCTTTGAGTACTTATCCCATTTAGATATACACTTTCTAGATATACATGGACATACTCCAAAATGGGCACTATCTACACACCACAATTCAAAGTCCATACATTTATGAGTTATCTATGTAAGAAAAAGCATGTAATATTTTTATTATAGAAAAAGGATATTTTCCCCAGCCTTGTATAACAAGAACAGCTCAAGAAATTTTCCCCAACCAATTTACATTTCAGATGTCACCAAGCATGGAAAATGTCAGCCCCAAAAGATTAATTTTTATGGAAGTCATGAGCAACCGAAAACATGGGGTCAGAACTGCTGGAGCTGTTTCACAAACTTAGTGATAGCTTTTGCTATGTAGTAAATGCTAGAATAACCACACTGATGGAAAAATCATTATAAGGCATACACTTTTTCCACTAAGTTACTTAATTTTGGTTACAGTTGATAGGAATTTACAGGTGTTAACTAAGCTACAGGAGAGCTCCTCTCCAGGTTAAAAATTAGCTACATATTGTAATACAAAGGCAACAATGTACAAAACAAAGTTAGATACCCAGTTCTTATCAAGATTTATGTACATTCAAATTTTCATACAAATTAGACCTACCTTACTGGGAGTTATGTTTTAAGAACAAAAAGCAAAATTTCCCAACATATTAGTCATTATTCACTCATAAATAAGGCTTGTAGGTGGCATTTAAACGAATATGTCTGTAGTTAAAAAAAAATAAAAGGATAAAGTTGCAATGTTTATTTTGAAGTGATATTCTAGATTCTCCATCAAAATCATCATTAAGATAGGCTCCAATTCAGCAAGGTACTTAATGGCATGAGAGTAACTTTGAGAAAGGAAATAAGTATTCCCACTGAAGTCATATGCTTAAAATTATGCACATGTAATCATCATGCTGAATTACAGCCATAATATGCAAACTTTTATTCCTCAAGTCATTACTCCAATTCTCAGTTCATTTGCTGCCATATTGGATTTTGTAGCAGTAGGTCCCTTTTTCTGTTGAACCTGGGCCAGATCTTCAGTTGGTATAATCTAACATAAACTCTGTTTAATTTAATGAAGCTATGCCAATTTGCGCCATCTGAGGAACTGACCCTGCCTTTGTGCTGCAGTGTAAAAAATACTACAGTAATGGTTACTACTTTCATCATGTTCCCCGAGTCTCACAGCACCACTTCAAGGGCCACTAATGTCTTCTATCAATACACAATATCCCCAATAGTGTCAATAAGAGTTGCAAGCCCATTTTGAGGGCTGCACATAGCCTTAAATAGTTATTCAAATACATTACTCGCATGGATAGCAATGAGGGATCAACACAACAGATTTCACTCCTCAGGTCCATCCTACCTGGCTTAAAAACACAACAGTCATTAACCAAAGTACATGCAGTAACTGTGCTATTTTCTTAAGCCACTGTATCACAATCACAGTGTACTGGTAAATGTTATGTTTTTAATGGCAGCCACTCTACCAAAGGTTAATTGCATGACACAACTGCATCACTAACCAGTCTCCGAGGTTCCAGTTGAGGGTCTTAGTACTGAAGTGTCAAGACATAAAAATACCTAGCACCAACTATATATTGAGCTTTTAGAGCCATACATCGCTTTACGAAGATGGATAAGTAGTATCATTATTCCCACTTACACAGATGGGGAAACTTGGATATTGTAAGGAGAGGTGACTATTCCAAAACAGACACAGACAGTGATAGAACTAGGACCAGTACCCAGGTTCTTTTATTTTCAGTTCCCTGCTCTTTCCACTGGACCTCATGGTCTGGAGTGTCATGCATTACATTTTAGTAGAATCCCAACAGTCAGCGGAATTAAATGATATAATATTTTATATCAATAAAATATTAAGTGCAGTAAAATGTTCATTAATTCACAAGTGGATTACTGCAGACTGGTGGGGGCATCCATTTGCCAGTTTATGTAGGGCAGCCCTGTGGGAGATGGGAAGAGAATGGTGGTGTTCTTTGGGGCATTAAGGTTATCTCAGCCTTCATCCATTTGAACTCCCTACATTTCCCATCTTCCCTCCCGTACCTAATTATCTCTTCAACATGTAGGTTATTTTGTTTTAAACACCTCGTACCCTCAGGACTCTCAACTTTGAGAGCTTGCTGAATGTTAAACAAGCATATTGAAATCTCTGTCTTTAAATGAGTAAAACAAAACTTCTAACATTTCACACAGAAAATACTTATTCTCCACCTACTCATTAGAATTTGCATGTTATAGCATCATGCATATTCCTAATCAGCTTCCAAACGGAGAATCAAAAGGAAACGGACTCATTCTAGAAGTAAATGAACAACCAATGCCTTTATGTTGGCTTAAATGTATGGCCCAAAATGCATATAGTTTGCTACGGGTAAAATTTAACTACCTGGTAAGAACCGAAGGCCAAAATACAAGGAGTTAAAACCTGGCTCTATTGATTTTAATAGGAGTTTTGCTGGAGTAAAAACTTCAGAATTTGGCCACAAATGATCAGGGTCACCAAGGGAGAAATGAAGGAGGAATAACAACAATGAGAGAAAAAACAACAACAATCAATTTAGTTTAGCAAAGAAAAGGTTAAGGGGATATCTTGATTATAGTCCAGGGGTCGGCAACGTTCGGAACGCAGCTCACCAGGGTAAGCACCCTAGCAGGCCGGGACAATTTATTTACCTGCTGACGTGGCAGGTTCGGCCGATCGTGGCCCCCATTGGCTGCGGTTCACCGTCCCGGGCCAATGGGGGTGACGGGAAGCCGCGGCCAGCACATCCCTCGCCCGCGCCGCTTCTCGCTGCCCCCATTGGCCCGGGACGGCGAACCGCAGCGAGAGGGGGCCGTGATCAGCTGAACCTGCCATGTCAGCAGGCAAATAAACTGTCCCGGCCTGCTAGGGTGCTTACCCTGGTGAGCCGCGTGCCGAACGTTGCCGACCCCTGTTATAGTCTATTATAGTCTATCTATACCTACATGGGGAACAAATATTTAATAATGGACTCTATATCTTTCTTTGCTAGATTTAAATCAGGATCCAATGGCTGAAAGTTGAAGCTAGACAAATTCAAACTGGAAATAAGGCATAAAATTTTGAACGGTGAGAGTAATTAACCATTGGAACAATTTACCAATGGTTGTGGTGGATTCTCCATCACTGCCCATTTTTAAATCAAGATTGGATGTTTTTCTAAAAGATCTGTTCTAGTAATTATTTTATGAAGTTCTATGGCCTGTGTTACACAGGAGGACAGACTAAAAAAGAGTATCACAGTGGTCCCTTCTGGCCTTCAAATCTATGAATCTATGAGAAGGATGCATTAGAACAGATGACATGTGGGGGAAAGGATAAGAGTAAACAGGAAAATGTAGAGGTATGGATAGGAATGACAACATTCCACGGAGCTATATTGGTTTCTTTAAATCTTTATTTATTAAAATGCTCTGACACCAGGTGAAATTTCTTTGCTCAGTATTTAATAGTATTTCATTTGTCATGAAACTAGGACCTTCAAATAGATAAATGGAGTGAAGAACTCTCTAGTTTGATGGTAGCTTTTGTAAGTGCATCAGTGCAATCTGGCTGAAATGTATTTTATAACTTCTTACAATGCTACTCGGCTGGCATTCACAGCTGGTATCCAGCCCTACATTTCTCACTGCATCAGCTCATTGGTGGAGTGAGAGCTGTTTTTCTTCTTTTGCCAGCAATGGAAACACAATGGCATCTCTCTAAGACCCTGATTCAGGAAGGTACTTAAGCAGGCGATTTTAACTGTACAAATAGTCCCACTGAAGTCAATGGGAGTGTTCACATGCTTGAAGTTAGACACATGCTGAAGTACCTTCCTGAATCAGAGCCTAACATACAAAATCAGGACCCTGGTTATATCCACAGTATTTATGATAGGTTCTGCACTTAACATGCATACATAAATATTGGTAGGAGTAACAAACTTAAGGAGAAAGGGAAGAAAAAGGAACAAATACAGAAACTTGGGAGGAAAAGATTGAGAAGTTAGTTTGGAAGAGAACAAGCAACTTCAGCCTTCCAAATTTTACCTGATAGCATCACATGGAGGCCTATCATTTTTCCTGCCTTGCTATATTGGTGTCCCAATATATGGGCTTTTGACCCAGGCAGCGACTGCTGCTGAGGAGCATTTTCTAGAAGTCGAAACACCTGGCAAACTGTTTCATCTCTCTCTCTCTCTCTCTCTCTCTCTCACCAGAGGATGGAAATCCTGTAGAGGCCCCAAGCTTACTAAGAAGAGTTCTTTATGCTAAGAAGAACATTCCGCAAAGACTGATCATTCTGGAGAAGAAAATAAAAACAATGAGACAAACTTGCTTTTTCATACCTATGATAGGATTAGTGATCCACACATTCATGACGTCATGCTGCTGTTTTATAATATTTAATGCTGACTGTAATGATAAAGAAAAAAGATAATAGTAAAAAAGTTGCAAAAATATTGAATGGCTATTGTAAAGTGAATTTTTCCCTGTACAAGTTTATTTTCCTCAGTGATCTGACATCTGTCAACCAGGGCAGCTATTTTTGGGATATCCCTAGAAAACAAAAATGATGGAAATAACTCCACAAAAGTGTTCTGTGAAATCACTCCTCCTTAATTCATTCAAGACCTCCTTCAACCTGGACAGCCACTGCTACGTTGTATCAAGCAACAGATGGAAGAAATCTCAGGGGAGGTACGAAACAGAAAAAAAGACCACACAGAATAAGATTTCAGAACTACAACCTATGGAACTGCACAGCAAAACACTGTATATCTTCTATAGGAGAGACCTTCCCCCTTGCAGTGATTTAGGGAAGAATATATGGAAGCCTATATGACTGCTCAACAAATTTCTGATGCAAAGTAGCCATATGGCTGATGAAGTTACCATGAAGCTGGATGTTTATTTATCAAGAGGAAGCCAAAGTGATGGTGGAGTGTATCCAATTTGTTAGCCTCTGATATTGTATCCCAAGGGAAGTATTGGAAGCCCCATTACTTGGGACATTAAAATTCAATGGGACAGTATATGAGAAAATGTTTCATAAAGAACAATTCTGGACTGGAAAAGGATGGACTGGAAAAGTGTTGACTAAATCTTAAGATGACAGATGTGATCCATATTATAAAAAAAAACATTTGAGAACCTTTTACATATTCATTTGAAAGTGCAAGAGGAATAAAGGGATGCAGAACTTAACTAACCCAACTGATATTTAACCAGATCGTTGGGGGTTTATGCCCTTAACTCTTGTGAAAAGTGCCATATATCTTTAATGGCCAAGACTTTGATTTCACATCTCATCCAGAGGGCATATATCTCTTCATTCTAATAGAGTTATAATCATTTTTCAAAAGCCAACTTAGTTTCAAAACCCAGCTCTTTTCATATTATTAATAAAGACTGAGGGAAAAGGAAATTTAGATCCAGAAATGTGTGACTGACTCATCCAGAGGGGGAAAGGCTGGGTACAACTGGCAGAAACATTGTATCTTCTGAGGTTATTTAGTCAGGAAATTTAGCAGACAACCAAGAAATCTCATTGATCAAATTAGATTTGTCCTTATTTTTTAAGTACACTTCCTAATTAAAAAAATAAACATTACTTATTTTTATTTTAATGGATTATCTTTACCTAAATTTTAGAACAATGCATGAATGTGTTTAGCCATCCTTATTGCAGACGACTAGTGCAGTTTGTACAAATAAAATCGAATCACTTCAAGATAAAGTATATGGCAATGGAGGCACCAAGCTGGGAGAGGGAGGAGGTCACATATCTTTAAGATGCAAATTGGAAATGAAGCATTGCAGTAATGGAGTTCTGCTGATTTTGCTGAGAAGGTGCAAACCATTCTTCACATTTTTAGACCTGCTCGGGCTTGTTACTTTGTTTCATAATTTGTTTAACATGAATGCTCTCAGAAGCAATTAAGAGGCAGCTGTTGAGCAGTGATGTGGCTTGGAGGAATGAACAAACCATTGGGAGTCAGGAAAGCCCTGAGCTCTAATC
Organism: Trachemys scripta elegans; assembly: GCF_013100865.1. Lineage (NCBI taxonomy): Eukaryota > Metazoa > Chordata > Testudines > Emydidae > Trachemys > Trachemys scripta. The sequence continues at coordinate 148,600,787 of NC_048298.1, read as the reverse complement.
TCAGCTCTTTTGCTGATTTGCTGTGTGGCGTTGGGCACACCTCTTTGTGGCTCAGTTTCACCATCTCTAAAATGGGGATAACACCTCGCTCAAAGGGAATTGTTGGATTACTTAAATGTTTGTTCAGTGCTTTGAACATGTAGGTGCTAAGTGTAAGTTCTACAAGAAGCTAAGGTTATTCACTTCTGGAAGTACACTTATGTTGGAAATTGTTATTATACCTGCTACACAGAATTATGATATATCTATAAATACTTGACAAATCCATTCCTATGTCATTGTACTTGAAGAAGTTAAGCTTTCCTTTAATAAAGTCTCTACCCCTTACAGATGTCAAAAACACATTTCAAACAGAAACCAAGTGTGACTCAATGCAGAATCCCTTTCCTTAGTCTGTGTAGACCAAGGGCTCCAGTGCCTTTGCTACTGCTCAGAGCTTTGCAAAGCAGCAATAGCATGAAATTAACAAGATTCTGGGTAATTTTCACTGCTGCTAATCAAAGCCCTGTGGGCAATAATGAGAATGTCAGGTTCACGGTGTCACTGCTGCTGCTTAGGAAAGCGGAGGCAAACACTAGCATTATTAACAAAGAGGACTTCAAGACTTATTCACAAAGGAGGACCTCAAGGCTGAGTGAGGAGCCAAGTCACACAGACCCGTCCAGGTCATAGCAGCCAGGAGGCACTGGAAGGGGAGACGAGAAAGAAAGCACCTTCTTTCTTCCATCAGCTAGAAGGGGGATAAAGCTCAAATATGGTCAGCCAGGGGCTGTTGTGGAAGATGAAGCTTTTGAGCACTTTGATAGACATCCCAGCACCCTCCAGCTTCCCTCAAACTGGCAGCAACAGCATGTTGCCCCCAGACCTTGCTAATTGTATCATTCATCTTTTCATATCTACCTTGGGCTGTTAGATTTAGTGTTCCAGCTAGTAGGTGTCTGGTAAATTTTATAAATATATCACTGGAGATTTAATATTGGTTACCCAGTTGCTTGTTGGATGGGTGATTTGGAGTTGGATACTGTGACAGCGTGCTATCAGCAGCACCCTGATCACTGACATTGCTGCAGCCTGGAGAAGGCTGCAGGCCCAGCTGAGGGCAACTATATACTTTCAGGTGGGAGATTGTGAGCACCTGGGTGACAATCACTGTGTTAACAAGGTAATTGGGGAGAATATAAGGAAAGGAAACAGGAAGCAAGAGGAGCTCAGAAGGAAGCTCAGAAGGTGAATGAGGACTGCAGGAAAGCCTGTCGTTGCTATAAGCCTGTGTTGCATGTTATTGTTATGTAAGAGGGAAATAAATGCACACCTTGGTTAAAGGTAAAGAGCCTGGTGTGCATTTGTGACTGCAGAACCATCTGAACTGGCGGGGCAGTGAGGTCCACCAGGTCATGATGGAGACGCCCTGTGACAGATACACATCTTCAGCAATTTGTGGACTGAACTAAAATCAAACTTCTTAGACCAGGCCATTCTCATTATAAAGGAAATAAAAGTTCAATTGTTGCTGGTGGACCTAAAAGTTCTACATTAGGGATGCAGGGTGGAAGAAAACTCTAACTGAAACAGAAAGGGCTCCTTGTTCATAGTGCTTGAAACAATACCCCTCTTTTGGAAACCTGAGCTGAAAACTGGACAGTGGATCTGACAAATGAAAGATACAGGCAGTCCTCGGACTTACGACACAATTAGTTCCTGAAAATTGCGGCGGAAGTCGAAACGTCGTAACTCGGAACCGCAATCCACTCCATTGTGGGACCGAGCATCGTAAAGTCAAAACCAATTGTCTTAAGTCGAATCAGGGTGTCAATTCAGAAATGTTGTAAGTGCTGTTTGTTATAAACTGAACGTTGTAAAGTTGAAGACTGCCTGTATTGCTGTCTGAGACAGATTGCTAACCTTTATGGAAAATGATAAGACCATGACCTACAATGGACATTATTAGGGGATCTGTTTTAAGGCCTCTGATGGGGTGTTCACCTCACACCAGCCCCAAACAGGTGAAGGAAGATGAGAAAGGGGCCAGTTCGTGAGATAAGCCACACATGAGGAGTTTGGGGGGGGAAGCAATCCCTGTTTGGAAGATGGAGTTCAGCTGAGCAGAGACTGGGCTAGTATAAAGCCAGAAGGCGGGCAACAGAAATGGCTGCAGTGAGCATGTCTGCAGCCACCCTCTGTGCATGAGAGAGGGAAGAACCCTTGGGGCCAGGGGAAGGGCATATCCAGAAGAGAGAAGGATGGAGAAGAATGCCTGTGGGAGGGAGTAGGAAATAGCCCAGGGAGAGAGCAGCAAGGTTGGGAACTGAGCAGCTGTTGGCTGTATGTTGTAGGGTCCCTGGACTGGAATCCATAGTGGGCAGGCCCAGGTTCCCCTACCAGCCACGGACAGAGTGGACAGCAGATCCAGTGAGATTCTATACCCCAGAAGGGGAAACTACATAGTGACCTGGCTGGAGGGCCAATTCACAAAGAGGAAGCTGCAGTCTCTGGAGTGAGTGAGAGAGAACATCACGGGTTGAGAGACTGCAAGGGGAGGTGTTAGATCTGGAAGAGAGCTAATCCCCAGAACAGCCAGGAGGAGATGCCACCGGCAATAATGAGTGCACTGTGACAAGGCCAAAGAATGGTTCCCTCCACAATGGACTCTTAGAGAATGTTCTATCTACAGTCCATGCATGCTCAGTAGATCCTTAGAATAACTGTTACTGTTTTATATTTTTTCTTCTTGATCACTGGTGATTTGTGCATTCCCATTATTTTTAATTGCTTTGTATGTTCCCTTCTTTGCTGTCCAATACAAAACAATTTTAAAAGGTCCAGTTAGTGGGTCAGAAGCCTTCATTTAAAACTGCAATAAATTTAGCTCCTTAAAAACCGACTCCCTATTAATCTGTCCTCTCTGCACCTTTACTTTAACTCCTACACAGCACAGGGGTGGTTTGATTTGCTTATAACAGCAAGAATTCAGGGGTAAAGGACAAAAATATATCTGTGACCCCATACTCAATGGGATACTCTACAGTGTAATAAAGCTATTAAATGACATAGGTCAGTAGCGAAAGGAAGGTATTCTGTGACAGCTCCTTGGCAGCCCATGAGAAATTAGTTGGAAGGCCTTTGTATTCAGTACATAATGGACAGGTGTCCACCCAACAAAAACACCATACTTCGCACTAATTGGCCACTTTGCTCTCAGACCTAGCAGAAAAGACTGAATGGTCTATGGAGACTGAACGTCTCACCCCTGCAGGAGAGTCACTCCAAGTGAAGAGTGAGTCAGTGTGAGGGAAGTATGCACTGCCACTGCTCATGCTATGCCTGTACTTGGATAACTAAGATTTAATTTTTATATATTATTAACCTACCTGATACTGTTCACAAGCCCTAAATTCAATTTAAAAGACTGTGTAAAATGGAAGTAGGGGATTTCCTTGATATGGAGCCAAATCCTGTAGGTACCAATACTTCTGAATTGACTTCAGTGGGAATTTTGCTTCAGTAAAGGCCACAGGATGTGACTCATGGTTTGGAGTTGACCAAGAATTAATACATTTTTTATTTAAGCAACTGATTTTTGGAAGTATCTGCCAGTGCTATTAAATGAGTTGGAGGAAACAAGCTTGACACAATCAAAGAAGATTCTCATTAATTGCTTTATCTATTGTACTCCATTGGATACTGGTTAAAAGTTCAATACCACCTCCAGATGAATGGGAAAAGGATAGAAAGAAGATGGGAACTAATCTGTGTCTTCTTTTGGGTGCATTACATACAAAGGATAGCCATTTTTCCCTAAAAAAAGTTTGGAGTTCTTCTCTAACCTCCTACTTGCTGGGTAGCTGAAACTGTCAGAACAAGAGAGTTATGTTTCTTAATTTTTTATATTTATGACAAAAATAAATTTTGTCTCTCTCTTCATCTGCCTGGTATGCTGGGTTTCTTTTAAAGAAAAATAAAACACTCGCAACTGCTACTAACAGGCCAAATTTTGAAGTCCTTGCTTAGGACAAAATTCTGTTCTACCTGCTGATAGGGATGCAATGGTGCTGCATGGTGGTTGAAGCCCCCAGAAGGAGTAGTGGCTGAATCATATATAGTCTATACTGTGCAGGCTATGCAGTCCATTCACATAACCTTTCACAACCTCTTTACTCTCCCTTTTCGGTTCTTTTCCATGAAGCCTCCATTCCCCTCCACTGTGAGGGATGGAGGAGACGCAACGAAGCAAAATAAATCTATTTGAAAGCTCCCTAAAGAAGGAGAAGGAGTGTGTGGTGCCTCCAAAGGAAATTCCAAGTGAAAGCCCTTGTGCTGCAATTCTATTGGGTTGGGCCAGAAGCGGGAAAGGAAGCAGATGCTCTATGTGCTAGGAAGGGCCTATCTTATACCAGCCCTATAAATTGTTTTTCTTGCTACATGTGTTTTTGGTGCAGGTCACATTGTTTGGTACACACACTAAACATCACATCAATGGACATCACTGTGCTTTGCCACTTACATTTTCCTGACCATTTCACACCATTGTGTATGTCATTACAGAATGTGACCCTGTAAATCCTAAACATAATACACATCTCTCATGCACAATCTGAGGTGCTTCCTCAACACTTACTCTGTCTAAACTCCCACTGACCTTAATAGGAATTATTACAAAGGACTTGAAGACTGAGACTAACATTTGTAAACATTATAGTCAGGTACACACAGCACTGCACAGTCAGTACAAGATTTACCAGAGCAGTAGTATACTGTTAATTGGACAGAATCATGTCTCATTGACTCTTTCAAGAATCCAAAGACCACACATTATGGCTCATATTTGGACTCCACCTCCATGTTTTCCTAGATAGATCTTCCTATGGGGAAACAGAAATTGTTGTGGGATCTGCTTCTGTTTAAAAAAAACGCACAATGTCTTCAGAAGTGTAACTAATGATAACCTTCTCCCTCACCCTCCTTTGGAGGAAACCCTATAATAAGAACTTCCCAAAATGTCAAATAAAACTTGTCCCATAACAGGTCTTCTTTGTTCATTTACCATGTCTCCTTTGATATGCACAAATAATAAAAGTTAATGAACTAAAAGGTAATATATAGTAGAAGTCAACACTAATTTTGCACAAATATGTCTGGATTAATAAAATGCCATTGTGATGATTATATCATAATGTCACAGCTGTTAAAACAACAGAGTACTCATACTTCCATTCCTGACCTGGCTCTGTCAACTAACCAGTTGGGATATGAATGACGGGTTTATACCCCCAATTATTACCTGATGAGTTAGCTCAGAATACTGTTTATACTGACATGACTGAACCTGAAGGTGGTCTAGACAGAGATATATGGAAAACTAAGTGTTTCCATAAACCAACATCAATTTGCATATATGTTTTCAGGTACAAAGTACTCAACTGTATTAAGTAGTAATAATAGCAACGCAGTAAAAATCTAGTAACGCTTAATCCTGCAGGACATAATTACCTGAGTAATCCTTAATAACATGAGTTCTCCCAAGTGAAGACCTTACTAAATAACGGTTGTGAAGGGCAGAGAATTATGAAGTTTTTATCATCTCCATTCAACAGATGGGGAAACTCAGGCACACAGAGGTGAAGTGACTTAACCAAAGTAATACACAATGCACAAGTGAAAGATTCAGAAATAAAACCCCATGAATCCTAGCTTCTTTTCTCATCCTTTGGACACAAGAACATCCTTCCTCTGACAATATATTTTCATACGTAAATGCAAACTCATCATCTGAAGATTTGTTATATTTTTATCATTATCTCAACATACTACACCTCTACCCCGCTATAACACAGTCGTGGGGAGCGAAAAATCCCTACCGCATTATAGCTGAAACTCCGTTATATCGGGGTAGGGGCTGCAGGGCTCTGGTGGTGATTTAAAGAGCTCCAGGCTCCAGCCGCTGTGGGGAGCCCCAGGCCCTTTAAATCGCCGGTGGAGGCCCACTGCCACAGCCCCGGGGTAGGGGCGGCAGGGCTCCAGTGGTGATTTAAAGGGTCTGGGGCTCCCCGCAGCAGCCGGAGCCCTGGACCCTTTAAAGCGCCGCCGGAGCCCCGCTGCTACCGTGCTATACGCGAACCCGTGTTATATCGGATCACATTATAGCTGGGTAGAGGTGTATTTCTTGATTGTATTGAAGAAGATGCTTATTAAACCATACCACAAGACCATCGTTGGAATCTTTAGGTTTGTCAGTTGCACGAAAAAACAACCCTTTTTCAGGACAAGAAATCAGCTAGTACATCTACAATGGTCACAATTCATTCCCAGGAGAAAAACGTGGTGATAAGTTCAGAGAAAAAAAAGAAAACACTTGTGCACTCTTCAGGTTGTGCTCCAGCAACCACCCCCAAAAGTGGTGTTCATTTAAATCACGCAGAGGCAGCTATGCATGAGAGACTGGACTCTGCAGGCTCTATCAGTGAGAAGTCAAGGATTTATCATACTTGCCCTGCTAATTAGCCAGAGTGCCATTGTGCTTCCACTAGCATCACTCAACTTTCTTTTTTAATTTGGTCTTTTTTCTGCAATGAATTTACATATTTCTCAGTCTCTCATCCTCTACTATGTTTTATTTATGATACAGACCTTCCTGATGGTAACTTTAATATGAAGGAGGTAGTAATTAGTGTCCATATCTGCTAGGTTAATCCCTTTCCCACACTGTCTGCAGAGAAGTTTAAGGTAAGTAACAGTTTACAGTCTATATTAGGCTTAATTATGCTTAATGAGAGTTACTGTCTCTCCTTACTAACTACACCTAAGTCTGTAGCTGTAGCTAGATAAGTTTGCTTCCCAACCTCATTCTGAAATGCTAATAGTGCCACTGTGCACTATATGTACGGTGCTTTAGGCCATAAAACTACTTCAGGAGAGCCAAGCAAATGAGGTACCTGTTTCAACACAGATGCCCTGGAACCAGTGCAGGTTTAAAACACTGTCATCTTTTTGAGAGGAGCAAGTTTCATTATCCAGCTCTTTAATGTATGCAGCACATTGAAAAAAAGAAAAAAATTACCCCCAAAAAGCTTCTCTTCCCAGTCTGTATAGCTGGTTCCCAGGAATGTCTCCTGTATAAGTTATTACCTCCTTTCAGTTCATCTAAATTCTAGTTCAATAAAACTGTGCTAACACTTAACACCTCTAAGGGAAATTAAAAAAATGTTTAAGACTTACTCTACTGTTCATCCACCATGGGTAGGCATCGTGTGTCACTAAAATAGCTTTAGAGACAGGTTATAACTTCACCAAGATGCCTTAAGATCTTTTCAGATTAGAAATGGTCTCTAGCAAAATCCCAGATCCAAACACACTCAAGCTTTGGATGTTAATAACTAGGGTCTGTATCACAATGCTGTGGTTTGAGCCTGTGTTCCCTTAAGAGAAAAGTATGGATTTGGGGGTTGTTCCTTCATACTCTGCAATTTCACATTTTATCTTTCCTTCATGGCTTCATCTGTTATCCCTTTGGGGAAGTTTCTGTGATGTTGCTTATTTACATATTTCCAATAACCTATGAAAATGTAGGCCCTTTGACTCTTTGGGGTGCTTGGATGTCCCTTGTGGAGATTGACTTTACAAAGGAAATGTCTGAAAACAAAGTGCGTTTGTTTGCCATGAGAGATGGGGCCAGGATGATAACAAAAACTGTTCTGAAGCCAGAGAAGCTCATCCTTTTGATTTGTCCAGAGCATTCCAGAACGTGAGCTCCATATGTAGTTCATGTCAAATAAGTGTGAAGTTTGCTCAGGCTTAGCTCAGGATTTTTTTCTGCATGGTGAGAATTCTGCATTGGGTCCATGGGTTATTTCCTTACTTTTCCTGCTGACAAAAATTCATGAACAGAAAAATCTCTCTTTAGAAAACTCTGTGTTTAAAAATAAACAAGCAAACAGCTCATTCAAATCTCATATATAATCAAATAGTTCACTGTACTATTTAAATACTCACCTGTTATTTGTAGCTACTGTAAATGTATTGCCATTGCTAAATGTATTGTCTGAGCGGTATGTGAAACCTTGTAATTCCATTAAAGGTGGCCTGCATCAGTATCCTGAACTTTTTGGTGGGGAGTCAAAATCCAAACCCAAATTTCACAATTAGGGCCTCTCAGGTATTTCTCTAATATGCCAAACTGGAATCCAAAACACAAACACCTCTGTAATTTGAGGGAGGTTTGAAATACGCTCTCCTACTGCGACCCAGATTTTGCAACTCAGTCCGACCTCTGAATTGTATATTTGAAAAGAGCAAAACTTGAACATGCAGGACCAAGTTTAGCTCTGATGCTACACTGCTGATTGTGTTAGTGGCACTCACAGGGTACGTCTATACTCCACCTGGGAACATGCTTCCCAGTGCAGGTAGACAGACATGCGCTAGCTCTGCTCAAGCTTGCGTGCTTAATATAGTAGTGTAGCTGGAGGTAGCACAGGCAGCAATGCTAGCTAGCCGCCTGAATACAAACCTGCCCAGACCCTCTGGATAAATAAGTAGGGAGCTAACCCCAACCGGTACCCATGTTACCATAGATACACTGTTATTTTTAGTGTGCTAGCTCAAGCAGAGCTAGCGCATCTGTCTGCCCATGCTGAGAAGCACACTCCTGGCTGCAGTGTAGACGTACACATAGTGACAATGTGAAAACACCTGTCTGTGCGGTGACAATATGTGATTCTTCTTGCTCACGAGTGTTGATATCCAGATAAACACAGAATCTATTTTGTGAGATAAGAATTTAGATAGATAGATAGATAGATAGATAGATAGATAGATAGATAGATAGATATACACNTAGATAGATAGATAGATAGATAGATAGATAGATAGATAGATAGATAGATAGATATACACACACAAACATATAGGATGTACATTGAGGTAGACAACAGATGTAGAAAGGGTCATTTTACTGGCTGAGATCAAAATCCAGCAGCCAGCTTAGTGTAATGACTTGCAATGCTACAGAATGACTATGCAGGTCTGGAAACATGAACAGCTCACCATTCCAAGACAGCATAATGAACAATCTGACTGGAGAATGAAAACATTCAGCACAACTGTCTAATGCTAGTTAAGGGAAAGTGCAAATTACTCCTCACCTGCTGCTGCCTTTCAGTTACTGGCTCTGAACCATAAACAAAACCCAGGCAACTAAACATTGACCCCTGTACTGTAGCAAAGGCCTAGAGAAACTAAAGTTACTTGCCAGCATCCAGAATTCTCTTTATATATTTTCTCCTTGGAAGTCCATGTGTGAAGCTCAGAACCATGGAAAGCAAATCATTCTAGGAGAGAACCTCTTCACATATGCAGGTGGTCACTAACATTAGAAACACATGTAGGGCTTTTCTCTCTCTCAGAGAACTGAGGCTCTGAGGAGCAACAAAGCTAATTAGTTTCCCCCTTGCAATGTTGCTTCCATAGATCTAGATAAGTTGATGGAGGATAGGTCCATCAATGGCTATTAGCCAGGATGGCCAAGGATGGTGTTCCTAGCCTCTATTGCCAGAAGCTGGGAATGAGTGACAGGGAATGGATCACTTGATGACAGAACGGTTACTTACCTTCTGTAACTGTTGTTCTTCGAGATGTGTTGTTCACGTCCATTACACATTAGGTGTACGTGCGCCGCGTGCACGGACGTCGGAAACTTTTTCCCTTAGCGGCTCCCATCGGGTCGGCAGGGCCCCCTCCTCCCGCCAGAGCGGCGCCCCACTCTAGGGTATATATATCCCTGCAGACCCGGCCCCTTCGGTTCCTTCTTGCCGGAGACTCCGACAGAGGGGAAGGAGGGTGGGAAGTGTAATGGACGTGAACAACACATCTCGAAGAACAACAGTTACAGAAGGTAAGTAACCGTTCTTTCTTCTTCGAGTGATTGTTCACGTCCATTACACATTAGGTGACTCCCAAGCTTACCATTGGAGATGCGTAGGAGTCAAGGTACAACTGACTGTAGCACAGCCCGTCCAACCACTGCGTCCTCTCTGGTCTGATGGTGGATCGCGTAGTGGGCTGTGAACGTATGCACGGATGACCAGGTGGCCGCTTTACAGATTTCCTGGATAGGAACCTGTGCCAAGAAGGCCGTCGAGGACGCTTGGGCCCTAGTCGAGTGAGCCCGGATCTCTGGGGCCGGAACATTGGCGAGCTCATAACATGTGCGTATACAATGCACAATCCACGCCGATAAGTGCTGTGTCGAGATAGGCAGGCCTCTCATACGTTCCGCAGCGGCAATAAACAGCTGAGGTGTTCTGCGGAACGACCTGGTCCGCTCCAGATAGAACACCAATGCCCTCCGAACATCGAGGGTATGGAGGCTGCGGTGGCAAGGGTCCATATGGGGTTTAGGGAAGAACACCGGTAGACAAATGTCCTGCCCCATGTGAAACTGCGAGACCACTTTTGGGAGGAATTTGGGGTGCGGCCTCAGTTGCACCTTATCTTTATGGAAAACTGTATAAGGGGGTTCTAAATTCCGATACCCTCCTGGCCGATGTGATGGCCACGAGAAACGCTACCTTCCACGAGAGGTGCATGAGGGAGCAAGTGGCTAGGGGTTCAAAGGGAGGCCCCATGAGCTTAGTTAGGACTAGGTTCAGACTCCATGCAGGGACTGGTGGGCGCGAGTAGGGAAACACCCTCTCCAGCCCCTTGAGGAATAGGGCTACTGTGGGGTTGGAGAACACTGACACTCCCAACTTCCCCAGGTGGAACGCTGATATGGCAGCCAAATGCATTTTAATCAAGGCGGGGGCGAGCCCCTGATGCTTGAGGTGTAGTAAGTAGTCCAGGATCAATGGAACTGAGGCTTGCAGAGGCTGTATGTGCTGAGGCTCGCACCAGTGGGAGAACCTCTTCCATTTGGCAAGGTAGGTCGCTCTTGTGGAGGGCTTCCTACTACCATGGAGAATTTGCTGAACCTGGTGAGAGCACCTGTGTTCCGCATTGTTCAGCCAGAGAGATACCACGCCGTGAGATGTAGCGACGATAGGTTCGGGTGGAGTAGTCGACCCCTGTCCTGTGTGACTAGGTCGCGATGGAGCGGAAGGGTAATCGGGTTGGCTATGGACAATTCCAGCAGGGTCGTGAACCAATGCTGCCGTGGCCACGCCGGGGCGATGAGGATAATTGTCGCCTTGTCCCTGCGGGTCTTGAGGAGGACCTTGTGGATGAGCAGGAATGGCGGGAAGGCATACCTCAGGCTCCCTCCCCACGGAATCGCGAAGGCATCTGCCAACGATCCTGGGCTGAGATTCTGAAACGAGCAAAACTGAGGGCATTGTCTGTTGTCCTTGGTGGCGAAAAGATCCACCCGGGGAAAGCCCCACCTCCGGAAGATTGAATGCAGGACATCCTGCCTCAAAGCCCATTCGTGCATGTGGTAGGATCGGCTGAGGCGGTCCGCTAACCTGTTTTGGATCCCTGGGAGATACGTTGCAATAAGATGGACCACATGGGCTATACAGAAGTCCCATAATTGGAGTGCCTCGCGACAGAAGGGAGAGGACCGAGACCCGCCCTGCTTGTTTATATAGAACATGGCGGTAGTGTTGTCCGTCAGAACTGCCACGCTGTGACCTTCTATGGTGGCGTGGAAGGTCTGGCAGGTGAGGTGAACCACCCTCAGCTCCGTCAGATTGATGTGAAGCAACCTATCTTCCCTGGACCACAATCCTTGGGTCCGCAGTTCCCACAGGTGTGCCCCCCAACCCAGGTCCGATGCATCTGTTACTAACGTCAGGGTGGGTTGTGGGGCAGCGAAGGGGATCCCTTCGCAGACCTGCTGTTGATCGAGCCACCAGCGGAGCGAGCTCAACACCCGAGCCGGGATCGTCACCACCAGATCCAAGGGGTCTCTGTTGGGGCGGTACGTTTGGGTAAACCACAACTGCAAGGGTCTGAGCCTTAGGCGGGCATGTCTGACCACATGCGTGCAGGCTGCCATGTGTCCCAGGATCTGCATGCAGCACCTTGCCGTTGTCGTGGGAAATTTCTGGACGGAGCTTACTGCCCCTTGAATTGCCAAGAACCGCGACTCTGGGAGACTTGCCCGCGCGGTCGCCGAGTCCAGGACTGCGCCTATGAAGTCCAGTCTCTGTGTGGGCGTTAATGTGGACTTGGGCACGTTGATCAGTAGGTCGAGCCTGCCAAACATCCGTAAGGCAGCGTCACGTGAGAGCGGACCTCGGCCTCCGACCTTCCCACGAGGAGCCAGTCGTCTAAGTACGGGAACACGCGCATCCTTCTTTTCCGAAGGAAGGCTGCTACCACGGACATGCATTTCGTGAACACTCGCGGTGCCGATGCTAGGCCAAAGGGCAGGACTGTAAATTGGAAATGGCGCTGGTTGACGGTGAAGCGCAGGAACCGCCTGTGGGCCAGATTGATGGCGATGTGAAAATATGCATCTTTCATACCGAGGGCAGCGTACCAATCCCCCGGATCCAGGGATGGGATAATAGTTCCAAGGGAGACCATACGGAAACGCGTTCTGACCAGGAACTTGTTCAGTTCGCGCAGGTCCAAAATGGGACGGAGGCCCCCTTTTGCCTTGGGAATCAGGAAGTACCTGGAGTAGAATCCTTTTCCCCTTAGGTCTGGTGGGACCTCTTCCACTGCTCCCACTGTGAGGAGGGTCTGCACCTCCTGCATGAGAAGTTGCTCGTGAGAGGGGTCCCTGAAGAGGGACGGGGAAGGGGGATGGGAGGGAGTGAGTGAGGAAAACTGGAGGGTATAGCCCGCCTTCACCGTGCGCAGGACCCAGCGGTCCGATGTTATGCGCGACCATGCCCAGTAGAAATGGGACAGGCGGTCTTTGAAACTTAAAGGTGGATCCGGCATGGGATGTGGTACGCTGTCCTTGAGCGTAACTTCAAAAGCCTGGTTTATTCCCTGGCTGCGGCTTGCCCTGGCCGTGACCGTGGCCTTGGTTAGGCGTATTGTTACGTCTTCGCCTATTATCCCTGCCACGATGGCGGTACGGTTCGTGCTGAGGGCGAGGGTGGTACTGCCTCTGTGGTGGTTGAGGCTTAAAGGGCTTGCACTGTGTCACTGGGGTATGCATTCCTAACGACTTTAGGGTCACTCGCGAGTCCTTGAGGCTATGTAGCCTGGTGTCCGTTTGGTCTGAGAACAAGCCTGACCCTTCAAACGGGAGGTCCTGCAGGGTGGTCTGCACCTCTGGCAGGAGGCCAGAAGCCTTTAACCATGCCGAACGCCTCATCACTACCCCTGATGCGATTGTCCTAGCCGCTGCATCAGCTGAGTTGAGGGAGGCCTGCAATGAAGTTTTGGCCACCGCCATCCCCTCGTCCACCAGGGCCGTGAACTCTGGACATGTGTCCAGAGGTAGGGATTCTTTGAACTTGGAGACTGATGCCCAAGAATTAAAATTGTGCCTATTTAGAATCGCCTGTTGATTAGAGATCCTCAGTTGGAGGCCCCCAGATGAATAGACTTTCCTCCCGAATAAGTCCAATCGTTTCGCCTCCTTGCCCTTGGGCGCAGGGGCTTGCTGGCCATGACGCTCTTGTTCGTTGACCACAGAGACTACCAGCGAACAAGGAGACGGGTGCAGAAAGAGGAAGTCAAACCCTCTAGATGGGGCAAAGTATTTTCTCTCCACGCCTCTTGCAGTTGGTGCACTGGAGGCAGGCGTTTGCCATACCGTCTTATAGTTAGACTGGACTGTCCGTATAATCGGGAGAGCGACTCTGGAGGGGCCCTCCAGGCTCAGGATGTCGACCATGGGGTCCTCCTGCTCTACAGTCTCCTCCGCTTGCAAGCCCAGATTGAGGGCTACCCGGCGAAGCAGGTCCTGGTGCGCTCGATGATCAATCGGGGGAGGGCCAGACACTGTCGTGCCCGCCACTGCCTCATCCGGCGAGGAGGAAGAGGTCGGGGCCTTTTGCCCATCCTCACCTTCCTGCAACCCGTCATCGACTGGTTGTTCCTCTGGGGCCTGTCCCACGGTGTGGGACTGGGACGGTACCGTGCTCGGTGCCGAGTCCACTCCCTCCCGCTCTTGCGGTCTAGAGATCGTTGCCTCCTTGTGAGAGGGCGGACGGTACCGCGGAGAGCGGGATTGGTACCCTGATGGCCCAGATCTCGAGGCCCTAGATGGGGGCCCTTGTTGGTGGTAGGCCCAGGGTGTCCAGAATGGCCATTGGCTTGGTTGGCCCCATTGGGGATAACTAGAGGCTTCATAGTCTCTACTAGCCTGCGCCCTGTGGGCATACCCGCCGTACCGGGCCGAGTCAGTCTCCGACACCACGGACGGTGATCTGGAAGGCCATGGCGGAGCCGTGGAACGGTGCCGGTCCGGGTTTGGGGAGTAGCGTCTCCGCGACCACGACCTGGAGCAGCGTCTCGCCGACCTGAACCTGGATCGGTACCGGGACCGGGAACGACTACGGGTGGTCGGTCTCGGGGAACGTGTCACCGACGCATCCCGGTGCCGACTCACGTATGGCTGCTGAGTCGGTGCTGACCTCTTACTGAGGCCCAACGGTTGTGGCGCTTTCTGCGCGGAGGGCAACCGGGAGTCCACCGAGGCGGAACTCGACCGGGACCGGTGCCTTGAACGGTGCCGGGATGGCGACCGTGATGGGCGCACCATTGCCGGCTTGCCTCTGGGTGGCAGTCTCAGCGGAGTGTCCTTAGTTTGTGGAGGGCCCTCAACGGACAATGCAATGAGGTCTTTTGCTGCCTCAAATGTGTCCGGAGTGGAGGGCTATTCCAAGAGCTCCTCCAGCCCTTCTTCCTCACTCGACGCGCCTATCCCGGGGCTCGACGGGCCTTTCGGCGCCGGATCCACTACCGGGGCCTGTGCCGTGGCCGTGCCGGCCTTAGGCGCACTCGAGGTCTTCACTGGCGCTGCCCTCTTATGCGGGGAGCGTCCTCGGGCCTTGGGTTGGCCCTTCGATTTTGTCGACAAAGACGACCGGTGCCGTAACTGCCCCCGTTGGGTCGGTGCCGTGGGCTTCGGGTGACCCACCAGCGCCGGTCCCCGAACCGATGTCGGGGCGCTCCGCACTGAGGCAGACGGTGCCGTCGAAGTGGAGGGCTGTAACGCCGTGTCCATGAGCAGCTGCTTGAGGCGAAAGTCTCTTTCTTTCTTAGTTCTGGGCTTAAAGGCCTTACAGATCTTGCAGCGCTCTTTCTGGTGAGTTTCCCCCAGGCAGCGGAGACACGAGTCATGGGGGTCGCTCAATGGCATAGGCTTACGGCACGTGGCACAAGCCTTGAAGCCTTGGGCGTGCGGCATGCCCCGCCGCCCAGGGCCGGTGCCGGGGTTGACCAAACAACCACAGCAAGAACTTCAAGTACTTAATGAACTGTTAACAGCTAAGCTAAACACTAACAACTAAAGAACTGATAACTGTTGTTCAGATAACACTAATGACTATGCTAAGGGACACTCTCAGAGAGAGACAGAGTTGTTCCAACACCGCCACGGACGGTAAGAAGGAACTGAAGGGGCCGGGTCTGCAGGGATATATATATATACCCTAGAGCGGGGCGCCGCTCTGGCGGGAGGGGGGGGGCCCTGCCGACCCGACGGGAGCCGCTAAGGGAAAAAGTTTCCGACATCCGTGCACGCAGCGCGCGCACACCTAATGTGTAATTGACGTGAACAATCACTCGAAGAAGAATACCTGTTCACTCCCTCTGGGGCACCTGGCATTGGCCACTGTTGGAAGACAGGATACTGGGCTAGATGGACCTCTGGTCTGACTCAGTATGGCCATTCTTTTGTTCTTATTTCTATCCTCAGAGATTAGCCAGCTGTAACAATACACCCTGGGAAGAAGAATACTTACAGATGAACCACATAGCAGCCCAACAAGGGGCATCTCCCAGACTTCCACAGTGGGCATGGGTGACGATCCTATTTTTTGTAGATTCAAGAGTCCCAACAAGACTAATCCTCCCAACATATATCCAGGAGACTCTACCTGCTGGTGTGCTGAGACCACTACCTATCATGCTAACCAATACTGTCCAGTTGTTTCCTTATGGTACACCATCAGTCTGTCTCTTGTCTGTATCCATCCATGGTCTATTGTCTTATATTTAAATTGTGAACTCTTCAGGGCAGGGACCATCTTTTTATTCTGTGTTTGTACAGCGACTAGCACAATGAGATCTTGGTTCATAACTAGGTCTTCTAGCAATTACAATAATGCAATAACATAATAACATAACATGCAATAACATAATAATATGCAATAACATAATAATCATCTGCTTAATTAGACTCTTCAGTACAAGATTCAAAGACCTCCTTTGATCACCATCATGATAAGGACTAGATGCGTCTAGTCTTGATTGAGGAGCTCATCTGGAAAATTTACCATTTTCTGGTCTGTGGAATTCCAAGGAGGCTTATGTCATATATTGGAACTCGAAGCTAGATGCACAAACAAGGTAAAATTCAAAAATTCACCCCCAAGATGCCTATTATATGTTTGCATATTAGCAAAGAGTTTGGGGCTGAGGTGTCATCTTTTATCACAGAGTAATTAGACTGCAGGAATTTCTCTCTCTTTATACTGTTGGTGAGAGGCACTTATAAGGGAAGGCTGTCAGAGTGGGGCTTTGAGTCCTTGGGACATAAAGCCTAAAGAAGCTGAGCAGTTCCAACTCTCAAAGAACATAGCAAGCACCATTATGAGATCATTTTGATGTGCCCATATCTAGCTCTGCAAAGATACTTTAATGCAGAGAAAAGAAAAGTACTTTTCATGCTCAAGGACCCAAGTTCTCTCCTTTTTGGTGGCCTGGGGTCATTACTTCAGGATTTTTATTTTTTTTTAAACCCATCCTCTGGACTGACTACCAAGGTTACTGTTGTTGGTCTCTTGCCAGCAAAAATTAAACTAGTTTTCAGCTGCCTGTCTTCCTCCAGGAGTTTCTGACCACTTCCCAGCATCTTCTCTTCCACCTTTAAAGGACCTCTTCTCTTCTTCATACAAAGGGACATATGCACTGAAGATCCATTAACACTAATGAGAATTATGCACGATAAGACTCCAAACACTTGGCAGGGAAAAGATAATATAGACTTTACCCGTTCTAAGGATGAAAGCCCAAATGCAGCTCAGAGAAAACATCTTCCACTTAACCCTGTAACATGCTGCTGCCATTTCAGTGGTCCAGCCCACACACATGTTGGATTCTTGATGTCTCCAACTCTGCCATCTGCCATTTTATTTGCTTCTTTCTTTCTTTCTTTCTTTTTAACCCTGTTGTTGATAGCACTAGTGTGGTGACTGCATAACTTGAATCAGCCTTGACTGAAAGTCTTACAAATTAACTGGGCACCTGGAGGATACACTGAATAACATTATAACACTGCCACATAGGTCCTTGAATCAATTCCAAGAAGAAAATAACTGTCTGTTTAAAAAGAGAGAAAGGAAAAAAAACCCATAACTCATCCAGCCAGTAAAAGATACGGCTGTTGAAGTTGGTGGGATGCAGCAAAATGCTGAAAGCAAAAATCCCAGACCTCCTGCAAGAGATGTTTGACCTGCCTTTTACAGCAGCTCTCTCTGTCAAACCAAGTTCTTATATTGGTAGCCACAACTGCAGTGTCTGAATGCCTGGTGGTTCCATCGATGCTCCATCAATAACACTTGCTCAGTGAATAGCAAAAAAGCCACTTGCCTGAGCTGATTGAAGCTAGTTTGCTCCATGCAGACACCACATCAGCTAAAGGGCAACATTTTAAACTATTCTTACACCTGGGCACAGGCATCTTAGTAACAAAAAGACTACTTGTTACTGAATGATTTCTCATCCTTGCTGTTGCAGTACATGGAATCACAGAAAGAGATGACTGAAAGGAATCAAGTGCACCAAAGTCTGTTCACCCTGCACAAATGCAAAGGGTCATGTAGGCCACACCCACCTGACACTAAGAGACAGTCTATGGACCAGAGGAAGATGAAAAAACAAAGTTCTGTGAAGGAAAACTCCTTCCTGACTTATAATCTGGCAATTAGTTCAATCACGTGCATGTGAGCAAGGTTCACTGTGATTAACTATCTAATTCCCAATAGACCCCAAGTTTCCATTAATATCCTAGTCATAGTCCACAGTTTTCCCTAATCCCAGTGGTTTGAGTTCTGGTAGATTAAGACAGAAGTGTTGTCCTGTTCACTGCACAAGTGCCAGCTCACAATCCTCAAAAACCAACACAGCTCAGGGGCAACTAATCCTAAAATGTTCTCTAAGTCAGCCAAAACCTTAGCATCCTGTGATTCCATTCTTCCACTAAAGTTGGATGAGGAGCAACATCACAGCAGAATTTTGCATAAAGAGACCAAACATTTTTGCATGTGGTTGGAGAAGTAGCAAAGAGGGGGGTAAACCTTTTTTTCCCCAAAAGACAGACAGGTTGACAGAGACTGGCCCAGCTCTATTAGCTTTACCGGAACATATGCTGAAGAATGCTGCGTATATGCATATGTGTAAACAGAAATACACACACACACAATGCTGAACTTTGTGTCGGCGGCCCAACTGCGGTTGCCCATGTTCCCTAGGCAGTGATCAGTTATGAGGGAACAGGAAAAAGTTACAATGTAATGATTAACTAGCGCACTGGGCTATTATTCATGGCAGGTAGAACAGCAGCAGCCACCGCAGCAAAGCTGGTGGCCTCTCCCCGACAGGCAGTCCTGCCAATCTTGGCTGGATGCTTCGAACCAACCAAGGTAGGAAAAACAGCAAACTCCAGTGCCAGCAAAAGTAAGAAGCCGATTTCTCCATCTCGCATATGAGGAACAAATCTGCAGGGATGACAACTTTCCCTTTAGATTGGCATACCTGATGTTTACAGGATGTGACAAATACCGATATCACTATTTACCAACTATACATAGCAACGTTATTGATACTCCCTATCTAGAATTACCCCCTACACTGCTGCAAGTGAATGACTTTAACGGTAGCTGGCAAGTATCAATGTCAATAGGCGTGGCTATGGTGCCAGGGCTTGAACAGATGGTCAAAGTGTGTCTATTTAACTGAGGGGATAGTCTGTGGATGCCTCTAACCCTGATCAGCCAAAACCAAACATATCACAGCCACTCTTCTTCACTTTGTTTTTTTACCTGCACCTCACAGCCAACTATGGAACAAAAGGAAGACAATCAAAGAAAGCCAAATCAGGGAATTCATAACCCTTAGTGCAACCTCTCCACCAAGAACTTTTTAAGAATTATCAAGCAGTACATTAAGGGGAATCTCACCACAAAAACAGCTGTACTTGTCCCAGGGTTATCTCAGAGCACAAACACCCAGCACTAATGTCTCATCTCCAGTGTTAGGAAGGTGGAGTCAATCTACCCTATTCTAGCTTTGTCAGTGATTTAACTTTCTGAAGCTATGCAGAGTTACATAGACAAACTTCTAAGTTACAGCTTTATTTTTTATTTTCCAACAGAAGCTTTGGCTGTTTATTTAACAAGACCTTGAAAGAAACTATTTACCAAAAAGCAAATTCTTCCTTCAACAAACTCTCTCCCTCTGAAAGGCTTTGCTCCGAGTGTGGATTATTCATTTACTTTAATGATTTTAAAGAGGCAGTGTTAGGATGGGGAGGAGTGAAGAATCCACAAGACAGAAGTAGTTTCTAGAACTAGTTATTATAATAAAATGTTCTGTTGTATAAGCTCTGTCTCAAATTTGCTCAAGGAAAAAATTAGTATTTTAGAAGCCATTTTTTCAAAAGGAGCATTGTTGGAGAATCTGGAAGCTGCTATGCCCACGGTATCTCTTGAAGAGCACTATATGATGGGATTTGTCCTACATGGTCAGGTCATCTCATTCTGATCACAAACAGAGCAATAAATAATCCCTTTCTCTTGCCTTCAGAGAAGCCTAAAATGCTCAGTAGGTTTCCGGTATAGGGTGGTATTTATGTGACCATCACTTATTTGCACTGTAGATACAGTGCAAATAAGTGATGGTCACAGAAGTGATGGTCAGATACAGTGCAAATAAGTGATGGTCACATAAGTGATGGTCACATAACCACCCCCCTATACCGGAAACCTACTGACCGCTATACGTACCTACATGCCTCCAGCTTCCATCCAAGACACATCACATGATCCATTGTCTAAAGTCAAGCCCTAAGATACAACCGAATTTGCTCCAACCCCTCAGACAGAGACAAACACCTACAAGATCTTTATCAAGCATTCGTAAAACTACAATACCCACCTGGGGAAGTGAGGAAACAGATTGACAGAGCAAGATGGGTACCCAGAAATCACCTACTACAGGGCAGGCCCAACAAGGACAATAAAAGAACACCACTGGCCATCACATAAAGCCCCCAGCTAAAACCTCTGCAGCGCATTATCCATGATCTACAACCTATCCTGGAAAATGATCCTTCACTCTCACAGACCTTGGGAGGCAGGCCAGTCCTCGCTTACAGACAACCCCCCAACCTGAAGCAAATACTCACCAGCAACTACACATCACACCACAGAAACACCAACCCAGGAACCAATCCCTGTAGCAAACCTTGTTGCCTATTCTGTCCCCATATCTACTCTGGCGACACCAGAGGACCTAACCACATCAGCCACACCATCAAGGGCTCATTCACCTGCACATCCACTAATGTTATATATGCCATCATGTGCCAGCAATGCCCCTCTGCCATGTACATTGGCCAAATCGGACAGTCCCTCCGCAAAAGAATAAATGGACACAAATCGGACATCAGGAATGGTAACATACATAAGCCAGTAAGTGAACACTTCAATCTCTATTACAGATTTAAAAGTCACTATCATTGAACAAAAAAACTTCAGAAACAGACTTCAAAGAGAAACAGCAGAACTAAAATGCATTTGCAAATTTAACACCATTAATCTGGGCTTGAATAGGGACTGGGAGTGGCTGGCTCATTACAGAAGCAGCTTTTCCTCTCCTGGAATTGACACCTCCTCATCCATTATTGGGAGTGGACTACATCCACTCTGATTGAATTGGCCCTGTCAACACTGGTTCTCCATTTGCGAAGTAACTCCCTGCTCTCCATGTGTCAGTATATAATGCCTGCATCTGTAACTTTCACTCTATGCATCCGAAGAAGTGAGGTTTTTACCCACGAAAGCTTATGCCCAAATAAATCTGTTAGTCTTTAAGGTGTCACCAGACTCCTTGTTGTTTATGCAATGGCAGGGAAATGATTATGTGAGATTCCATGTCTATTATACATATGGATGTATTGAACACAGTGACCAAGTTACAGGGGAGAATTCAGAGAGCCACAAGGAAATACACAACTGAGGCTGATAATCAGAATGGAAATAGAAGCCTTTTATAAAAATCATCTGAACTGTCAAATCTCTCTTTCTGTCTCTCTCACACATGCACATACACAATGTTGTGCTTCCCCTCGCTAACTGTTGTCTTTGGCCCATCTAGCCAATTGGTTAATGGATGCACATGCCATAAGGTCATCCCTTAGGAGACATAAGAGTGTGGGGGGTTGGACATTGTTATCTGCAGACATTTGCAGAGGGAGGGAGCAGAAGGGAAGAGGTATTGAGCTTGGAGACTTGTGGAGTATTTTCTTACCTTGAAATGTTATCACATGTTTAAATTTGACACAGGACACCAGAGCAGAACACCCCAAAAGTCTGGATTCTAATTTGTACTTCACAGCCCTCCCCCCCCCCCCCCCCCCCCCCCCCCCCCCCAACCTCTGTATATAAAGCCAAAACAAAAGCCCTGGCTCCAAACATCCCTAAACTTTGAAAATGTTCTGTTCTGGATCTCAAGTAAAAACTTGTCACCCAATCATAGGTAGTATTCATTAAGGGTTCTGTAATCAGTTGTGTAGCAAATTAAACCACGTTCCATATATCCCCAAAAAATAAAAATAGGGAAACGGGTGAATTAGGAGTTCACACCACCCACCCCTACAGCATACTGGGGTCTTAAAAATCAAGGGGAAAATTTATTAGATGTGTCTGGAAAACAAGAAAACATCTTCCCTGGGCAGCTTCAAATGCCAGAAATCTCCCAGTTTTCAACAAGTATTCCTGCTCTTTGATCATACTTCCATATAGATTTATAGCTCATCTGCACTGCAACCGTGCTCCTTGTAATTAGAGAGATAAAAGCGGGGAGAATTAAAGGGGTGGGAAAACAATTCTGCACTATGTTGGCCACAGTTGGTGCCCAGATCTTTGGGCTGCTTGCTTTAAAATACAAGTTGTTGCTGAGGTTTGATTTAAGAATCCTGTCAGTTTTGACATTCAGGTGGAAGAACTGCTGCTGGCTCCTGAACAATCTGCATATCGTATTACTAAATAAAATGTCTGAGGTGTATGTGAAGAAATTATAAGCGAGAGTTCATGCACTCCATACCACACTTATGTATACACTCCATACCACCACCCCGCCCACACATATATCTCTTGGATCTCCTGTCTCTCTTCCACCTGCAATGTAATCTGCACCTTACTTCTCCGTAATTAATTATATGACCCATCCTTTTCTAGCTGGAAGGTTTAACCGTGCTTGTAAGGAGAAAAATGATAACAGTCCATTCTTCTTCATGCCTTACAGTTAAGGACCTACCAAAACTGTGGATTTTTGTGGATAAATAGAAATGCAAATTTTGCTTCTCTCAAACTGCCAGATGATTGGGGAAGATCCCATAAACTTAACACATTTTAATAAATATTTTCCTACACTTTCAGCAAAAAAAGAAATTAAAAACTATGTCTCCAATCCTGCAAACACTCAAATGCTTGCTTAACTTTAAGCACTGTGATTAGTCTTGTTGAGTTCAATAGGACAACTCACTGTGCTTAAAGAGAAGCACATGTGTAAGACTTTGCAACAAATTTTTTTAGCAACAATTAAATACATAGGACTAGAATGAGTCTTTAGGCACAGTCTTGCATAAGTGGTGAGGAGCAGATGCAACCACCCCACGAGGAGCTCAGGAAAAGAATTGTCTTTCAAAGTGTAAATTCCCTGCCTTGTTCCTGGGGAAAGTAACTCACTACAGCCATTTAACAGATTATCAGCTTCTTCCATGGACCAGCCACCAAAGATGGGAGAAGAAATGTAGGGTCCCCCCATTTCCCATTCCCTTCCTGATCCTTTCTTGACAAAACACACCAACCATACAGACCTGGCTCTCCCTCTCTATACCCATCTACAGCCAAGATGTACAAGAGTCAGGGTTACGGTTGCCAACTTTCTAATTGCCCAAAACCAAACACCCTTGTCCTGCCCCCTGCCCTGAGGCCCTGCCTCTGCTCCACCCCTTCTCTGATGCCCCACCCCCCACTCACTCCAGCCCCCCTCCCTCCGTCACTTGCTCGCCCCCACCCTCACTCACTTTCTTCACTGGACTGGGGCAGGGTGGGTGGGATGATGCGGGAGGAGGTGAGGGCTCCAGATGGGGGTGCAGGCTCCAGGGTGGGGCCAGAAATGAGTGGTTAAGGGTGCAGGAGGGGGCTCTGGGCTGGGGTAGGAGGTTGGGACACAGGAGGGGGTGTGGGCTCCGGGAGCAGGCTCGGGGCTGGGGCAGAGGGTTAGAGTGCAGGAGGGGATGGGGGTTGCAGGCTCCAGGAGGGAGTTTGGGTGCAGGAGAGGGCTCAAGGCTGGGGCAGGGGATTGGGGTGCAAGATGGGGTGTGGGGTGTGGGCTCCAGGAGGAAATTTGGGTGTGGGAGGGGGTTCTGACCCCGGGCAGGGGGTTCGGGATGTGGGCTCCAGCCGGGGCTTGCTTACCTCAGGCGGCTCCCAGTCAGTGGTGCAGCGGGGCTAAGGCAGGCTCCCTGCCTGTCTTGGCTCTGCATTGCTCCTGGAAACAGTCGCCATGTCCGGACCCTAGATGGAGGAGTGGCCAGGCAGCTCTGCACAGTGCACGCTGCCTGCCCCCACAGGCACCACCCTCGCAGCTCCCATTGGCTGCAGAGGCGGCACTCAGGGTGGGGGCAGGGTGTGGAGCTTCCCTGATCTCACCTGCACCTAGGGGCTGCAGGGACATGCCGGTCGCTCCTGGGAGTGATGCTGACCAGAGCTGCCAGGGCCCCTTTTTGACTGGGCATTCTGGTCAAAAATTGGATGCTTGGCAATCCTAGTTGCGGAGGGGTGGGGGGAGAGAGGGGAGGAAGTGGGTCTTCCCCCTATTTATGATCCTATGCCACAATGCAATACAAGGCCACAAGTCTGGCCCTTACTTCTAAAACAGTGGAAACGTATGCTGCAAATGCTAATTACAGCAGGGCAAATGACTGATAATTTAAGAGAGAGAAGGTAGGTGAGGTAATATATTTTATTGGACCAACTTCTGTTGGTGGAAGTGACAAGCTTTCAAGCTTCACAGAGCATTTCTTCAGGTCTGGGAAAGGTAACCAGAGTGTTACAGCTAGCAGTATAGTTAACCAATTATACTTTTTAATATGTTCCTGAATTATCTATGCATTATTCTCTTAAATTTGTTATTGAAAATTATTTGAATAATTTTTAGTCTGTATCTCATTGGTGAGCAGATCGTTACGAACACTTACATTTGAAAGACAAGATGTTTTTACTGGGTAATAAATCATATGTTTCTGTTTTCGGACAGGATGAGTAGCTCTCAGCATCTTGTTTCAAGAGCAAATACTTATGAATGATAATTCAAAAGTTGCTTTCTGTAAATATTCTCTAATATTTTCTTAAAATATGCTGTTTTCACAGACAGACCTGCTTGTATATTTGTTCACTCAAATATTTGTTAAAAAGGACAGGAACACTGCAAAACTATATTGTGTTTACGAAGTTCACATTTTAATAAGTAGGAAGATTACCAATTTTTAATATTGCCAGTGCTTTGTTATGCACAGTAGTAAAATGACTGAATATTTTAATTAGTAGTTTAGACCTTATTCACTCCTCAGTTAGGCAAAACTCTTACTGAAGGATTCTTGACTGAAAAAGGAGATGCAGCATTTGTCTCACTGAATTAATAAAACTTAAATATATACATATATATTATTATTGCACCATGATCAATCTTTAATACTTCTGAAAATCCCATTGAATTCCTAATATTTGTGAACTTGTATTGCGTAAATTATATACATTAATGTTTATGGTGGTTTCCAATTTATAATCTGTTCTTGCATAATTTCTGCCAAAATTTGCAGAAGTTTCCAAAAAGTTGTTGTAATTTTTTTATTCTCTTTCTCCTGCCCCAGCATCCCTCCTGTTCTTCAAAGTTCTCATTTTTGAGCTCTCTAAAAACATCAGCCTGAGTCTGCTAGGTAAATAGCATTTTCAAGTAGATACAATGTATACCTTTAAATATCCAGAAAATGTTGCTTAATGTTACCTTTTCTCTTCCGACTCCAAAGGGTTAAGAGCAGCTCCTAACACTTCTCTTTTATGCTGCTGTAAAGAAAAGAAATGCTTATATTTAGGGATTTACTCAGACAACACCTTGAGTTTTCATAACGTGCACATGACTCAGTGTTCAATTGGAGAAGTAGGTGGCTCACTGTGTATATATCAACATATATCCATCTGTTGGAATAAGACAAAACAAAGTCCTACACATTCACATTCAGTATGCAGGTGAAGAACATGTAAATAAGAAGCACTAGTAATGAAAACATCACACCACATATGTACTTTATAGGGAAAAAGTTGCACATGAATACCATATTATGTAGGCATTCACAGAGACTCCAAGGCTACAAATCTCTTCACGTTTTTTTTTTTTTTTTTTTTTTTAAAGTGGGGTTTTATCATCATTAGGGACAAAACAAATGCTTGTCATAACCAAAATTATACCACTTACTCTTGCCTTTCAGAAGCATTTTTGGGAAAAGTTACAAGTAAATACTTTTAATAGTTCAGGAGTTAAAAACATCACACATTTTCAAAATTGAAGAACTGGAGTCTAATGTTTTATAATTATACATATATAATTTATAAAAGACTTTGTTTTAACCTTGAAACTTTAAGATATCTAGATAGCATCAAAGTTGTTAGTACTACTTATCATAATGGCCAAAATTTTCAAAACTGGGTGTCAAAAACTAGGGGTAGATTTTCAAAGGCACAAATGAGAATTACACACACAACTCACAATGACTTGCAATGGGAGTTAGGTCCCTAACTGCCCTTGAAAATTTCCCCCCAAGTTCCTAAATCAATATTGAGGCATCTAAATAAAAGTGGCCCAATTTTCAGATGTGCTCAGAACTCATCACTCCAAGCAAGGTAACAATTTTCCATTGCCCAAACACCTGAGACTCTTCAGAGGAGTCCAATGGGGCTGCTTAGCCTAGTATTACAGCCCTGCCATTTAGAAGTTACTACATTCAAGTTCTGAGAATTTTATTTGTCTTAATTTTTTGTTAGTAATAATCCTCCCAAAATGTTATGTCAGCAAAAATTCACACTGCCCATGGAAAGAACCTTCAGTATGATAGAGCTATAGGATTAGCACAAAGCTGAGTAACCCCATTATGATTCACTGAAGATTCTCATATCCTTTTTGGAGGGAAAAATCAGGGGGAAGGGTTGGCAAGTCCAACACATCCACCTTACTAACAACCTGATTACAGTACTAGAGTTTTTCATCATGGTAGGAAGGCATGGGAACGCACAACTGGTTCCCAACTAGTATAAAACAGTTATATTCATGGCCAGCTTATAAACAACAGTAACCATGCAACTGCACACACAAAATGTGTGAAAAGTCATATTGGACATTCCAACTACAACCTTAACGCTGGTTGGATCCTAACTGCTCAAACTTTGCAAAGGTTTGGATCTAGATCTGGATCTCAACTTTTCTTCCCTGTTCCATCTGCAGCTGAAACTTCTTATGACTACAAAAGTGATGTGTTAGGTTTGTAGACAGAGTTAAGGCTGGTATTAGACTGTGCTGTATGAATTTTCTCATAAACAGATGGAGTATTACAGTCTTTACTTACACTACATCTTAACTGATCAATGCTTATATTTTATTAATGGTAAACATCCTTGCTATATAGTTTTTGTAATTGCTATTTTAATTGACAACCTAAGTTTACATTAACAAAACTTTATGTTTGTGATGAACACTGAGTATTTAAGATACTGAGACACAAAGTCCTACTGAAATTGCAAGGAGTTCAAAGTCACAAGCCATTGGCTAGATTTTCAGTGCCAGCCCTAACTTCTGCGATTTTTTTTTTACCCATAATTAATTTTTCTCATATTCCTGTGCCCACAGTTAATTGCTGGTACAAATCTTGCCATTTAGATACCTCAGTATCTAATAGCACCCACAAAATGGTAAATGGGGATGCAAAAAGGTGAGTGATATTTAGGGGATCAGGTCCAGTCTCCTTTCAAAATCAAGTCCCATATAGCAATCAAAAGTTAATTTTCAGTAGATTTTGCAATGCTGTCTCATGTTTGACTTACTTAGGGTTACCATTTGTCCAGATTCTGCCGGACATGTCCGGATTTTTTGAGTTAAAAATAGCATCCGGGGGGAATTTGTAAACGTCCGGACTTTCCCCCCATGCAGAGTGTGCGTGGCTGACAGGGCAGCCGGACGGATCCTGCCACTCGCACGGGGCTCTGGCAGCCAGAGCCCCTCCTCCGCTTCCCCCTCCTCTCCCCTGCAGCTTGAAATCACTCCCCTCCTCTCCCTGCATTCGCAGATCGCCGGCCGGCCGTTCGCATCGGGCTTCCAGCAGTCTGGAGCTCCTCCCCCGGCTTCCCCTCCCCTGCTGCCTAGCGCATCACTCCGCAGCACTCTGTTCTGAGCGGCACGGTAAGGGGGCCAGGGGGTCGGAGAAGGGGCAGGGAGGTTCTGGAGGGGGCAGTCAAGAGACAGGGAGCAGGGTTGGATGGGTCGGGAGTTCGGGGGGGGCTATCTGGGGGTGTGGATAAGGTTTTGGGCAGTCAGGGTACAGGTAGGGGGTAGGGTCCTAGGGGGGCAATTAGGGTGGGGGAGTCTCAGGAGGGGGCAGTTAGGGGACAAGGAACAGGGAGGCTTAGGTAGGGGGTGGGGTTCTGGAGGGCAGTTAGGAGCAGGGGTCCCAGGAGGGGGCAGTCAGGGGACAAGGAGCGGGGGGGGGCTGGGGGTTCTGAGGAGGGCAGTCAGGGGGTGGGAAGTGGGAGGGAGTGGATGGGGGTGGGGCAGGGCTAGAGCGGGGCTCCCTCCCCCCCCAGTGTCCTCTTTTTTGATTGTGGAAATATGGTAACCCTAACTTACTACCTCCAGATTGCAAGGCATTAATGATCCGCATATAGGCGCCAAGCAGGCAAACACATAGCCTTTGTAATTTGCTGGAAATGAATGTATTTACAAGAACAAACTCAATGAACTGAACTCACTGATTTCTAAAAGATTAACGTATTGGATCGAGATATACCCAAACACAGGAGGCACACAGGGACCCAAGCACATGCCTAAACAGTCAATGTTCTATAACAAAACAGAGATCAATTAATCTAAGCAAATTACATATTGATATAGTCCATATAGATAACAGTAACATACTGTGTTAAACTGAATTTTTCACCCACAAGCAGTAACAGACTATATGTTTGTTATATTTTATTGCTTCCTTTTCATACTAATACCAAAATAAGTTGCGTGGCATAATTGACATAAACCATAAATGGTAAATGCTTGTGACCTTTACTTACAGTACTGATAAAAAGTTTATTCAATGAATTGCAATCTGACCAAGAGAGACTAAGATAAGCTTAACCTTTCAGTTCAAGAACATCTGTGTTATTTATGTTTGCTCTAGAGTTTACTGAGATTTCAGCATGACTGAAATGGGGGAGAACTCTAGAGCATGATAATTGGGGATTCTTCTCTCCCTTTAAGATTCTGTATTCAGTAGAGTATACAATTTCCACTCATATTTGTATCACTTCAGCACAATTCTTCATCTAGCAAACACAATCATCACACATGCAAACCATTTTATTCAGTGTTTTGGGGGGAATCACTATTGATCATGGCAAGAACACAGGAACCAAAAGGATTTCAGCCAATGATTTACTGTGTGACCACAAGCAAGTCACTTGGCTCTTCTCACACTTCAGTCAACCCAACATGAATATTAGGTAAAAGCAAGACTTCACCAAAATGGAGTATGCATCAGAGGTAGGACCTTTCTTTTCAAAAAGATGTTTTTGTGAATTTAGTACTCATGTAGCTTTGGAGTTGAAATCCTGTAGCCTGAGAACAGATATAGTACATATTTCCTAACATAAGCTCACCACTGTGCCTCAACCTTTCACTGGGGAGGCCACTTCCAGTGGTTAGACTGTGGACTAGTTAAGTCTCAATGGCTGATACAGCCGCTTTTATGGGGCTACAAACTATAGGCCAATTACTACCAACCATGGTAATGATTTTTTTGGTACGGACACTTGTCCACTGAGAAATAGACTGAGATCCATCTAACTCATTTCAGAAGTTAAGCTTTTCTGACTGAATAAAATTTAAAATAGACTATCAATTCGCTAGTGCGAATCTACCATGTTCAATGGTACTGTCTGGAAGATTTCAACAAGTAGACTGCCAAACGTAGACTTGACCTGCTGAGTACAAGACAACTAACTTTTGAATCTGAATTGGCTCAGCTGCAAAAGAGGAAGTTTGGTATGCTTACATAGGAAGTTTAAAGGAACAATTCTCAGTGTTACAAGTCTGTTCTCAGCGTACAAAAAAATTCTTAGAAAACAGGCCATTCAGTTCCCTGTGCCAGTCTAAATTCCAACTGAAAAAGCCTATTTATCCATATTCTTCTTGGGGAAAGCCTTATGTCAACTGTCTGGCCAAACGACCAAAGAAACCCAAACTTGTTAAAACACCGGCCCCATGATGGCAGAAGAGAATCAGAGAATACTTGCAGTGTCCACCCAACTACCCAGCCATTACCTTTACATACTGAATCTTTAATTAAATTTAAAAGGAAAAACGGAGTCTGGAATATGAATTCTGAAATGTGTTTATGTTACATTAGCTAGGTAGGAAGGAAGCCCTGGAAAGAGGCACCAGTTGCAATATACATTGCTTTAGAGGAAAGTACCAATGCAGATAGGCAAATAAATCATATCATACTATGATAACATATGAAGACCTCAACTGTCAAGAAAATCAGACTGTTAATTCTCACGTAAACATTTTTAAAAAATCTTTGATTTTTAATTTACAGTTCAAAGATCACTCTCACAATTCAGCAGCTTTGTCTTTTAAGGCCAATTACTCCAAATGGCTTTTCTCACAACAGAGTGCTTTCTCTCAGCTTTGGGAAAGGTGAGTGAAAACTACCAAGTGATGTCTTCTTCTGCCAGGACCAAATGAACAGTTTGAAAGATTCAACTGATTGATTTGCTTTTGGCACATCAGGGATTAATGGTGGGGTGGATGGCTGCCCAGCAGGGGGAAACAAACAACATATAAAACAAACTTCTTTCTTTTGTCAGGCTTAAGAAGAAGGGTACCAAATGGCTCACAGGTTTAAGTAGCAGGCTGTAGGAGTTTTCCTCTCTAAGTTACAGTTTCAAATCTAGCCTATGTCAACAATGATTCAAGGTAATAAGATGCTGTGCATAAAATTATTTGAATGCTGATCGCAGTCTATTTCTCAGTAATCAAGTATTCACCTTCTAATAACAAATCAGCACTATTTGGCCTGATCATTTCTAATGACAGCAAAGATGCCAAGCATTGAATGGGCCATGTGGAAGGAGTTATCTTCCACTAAAGAACCTGTCTCCTCAAGGGGCAGTATCAAGTATGTTGGTAAGGGAAGCATATCTTGCCACTGGCCTGTTGTATTGACAAGGAGGATTTTAGACTTCAGAGATGGCAACCTAGCACCTTTCACCAAGATGTAATTCAGACAACAAGAAAGGACACAGAATACTTCTGTTACCACAAGCTTGTATCCCATCTCCAATATTGGACAAGATTAAATCTTCTCAGTCATTTTCTTTGCTTGAGCTAAACCTCCCTCCACTCAAAAAAGAGTCTCCCTGTTAATAAAAACCTAATTAAAATTTTACCTCATAACAAAGAAAGCTTCCTTTATCCTTAGTCACTATTATTGAATATCCTGAGTCAAAGCTGGTGCTTATTCCTTGAAATCTTTATGAACCATAAGAAAATTTCTCTCAGAGCACCATGTGCAGTTGGAGCTGCTCTAGTGAAAGGAGAGAGCAGGGGTTCTTGTTCGAACTAACCTCTCCCCATTCTCTCCAGCTAACATGTTTCCCCACACACATTGGTTTATTGTGTGGCTCTCTGTATCCCCTCTTCTCTATCTCCCTCTTGGCAGAAGCGTCTTTAACTTAAAAATCAGCCCACATGAACCAAATAAAATAAATAAAATAAAAACTCAATGTCTATAAGGAATACACAGTCTAACCTGCTTAATTATTAACAGGTAAACACAACACATCCTGAATTATTTACTTAATCTTTTTCAACTACAAACCTCAGACTTTTAGAGCATGAAATACGTGCTTTCTTTAAGGACAAAAACCAGTTTCTTTATACAGCATTTTTTAGAAGGAATACAGGCCTCTTGTTAACCCCATGCTGCCACCCTCCAAGTAGTACTTCTATGGAGTATTAAAGCATGGGACTAAAAATCAATTTGTATACCAGAGTTTGCAAGTGAATCAACTCTTTGGTCCTGCCTAGTAACTCTGAGTGAAATCATGATTCCTGTGAGGTTTATACACACTGTTTCTTTAAATCTGCAGCAAGAAGCACGGCAGGAGGGGGAGCCGGTGAAGGTGACAGAAGTTTTACAAATGAAGCAGAGAAAGACAGAGTAGCTTTAGGGACAACCCTGTCTTCTTTATTCTAGTAAAGTGTCTTGTTCAATGTTAGAAGAAAATAGCTCTTTCTTTCATATGGCATTGCTTACTGATCTTACTACTACAAATGAATGAGTTGTATCTAACTTTATCTTGATTCATCTTTATCTTCTACAGCTTGGGCATTCTTGTTCTTAAGCCTACTGCAAGAAACTTCTTGTTGGTGCCTTAAGCAAAAAAGTCAATATCATATATCCCTCAGGATTTAATCAAACAATCTCCTAGGACTGACCTCCAGCAGTCTGCCATGAGGTTCTTCCTGCTTCATTATTCTGCCTAGCACAGAAGGACTACTTGGTAGGTCTTCCAGTCTCTCATTGCCTGATCTGATGGAATACAGTCTACTGACATGTTGTGAGAGCATATGGGAAATTAGGTGGGTAACAACATCATTGCTGAAAATGTGACAGAGCATTGATTGCTGAGGATAGAGTGTGCCCTTTGAGCTCTTCTGTGTTCAAATCTCAAAGCAATTTTTTCTCCTCTCTAGCAGATCATGCCATCACACATCTGGTTGCCTTTACAGATGGGCTCAGGTCATAGTAAAGAGATAAATCATTATAACTCAACAAATGTGCTTCTGACTGGCAGGAGGCCTTTCCCAGTTACCCTTTCAATGGAAGAGATGGCATGACACCTCCTCCTTGCCTTAGTCCAACAAAACACATATGCATACAAACCAAAGTTACACAGTAAATCATGCAAAAGGCAAGTAATGCCAAAACTTGCCCCCGAACCTTAACTCTGTCTCTCCTTGTGGATAAACTTTATGATATATCTTCAATACGATCACATGCTACTTCTTCAAAAACATTTTTATCACATTTAGACACACGTGTAATATTTTTATTCTTTTCTATTTATTTAATTGTTATAATGATCCAGCACGATTTTATTGTCACACTTGTTATATGATGAGGTTTCTTCTCTCTCTCTGAATTTTAATAATTTTGTCAATTTTGTCAGCACTATACATTTTCAATCCAACCACAGCCTTCCTTAGGTGCAATTCAGGGGATGAGCCAGTTCATTACAGAGCTAACTTAGCTGCTATTTTAGGTGGCCTACATATGCTAGCAAAATTTTATTGTCACTTTATGCTCTATGTTTAATATTTAGTATATTGTATAAGAATAGTTTACTGTATACTTCTCATACAAATTAAATTCTGTTTGATACTCACAGAGTAATACCATTTGCTACACATATATCTAAGATTGCAGAAAATAATGATAGGATATATTGCAGATATTTGAGAAATGCTGTGTAATTATTTAGTTAGGGACCATGTTATATTTCATAGCCCAAGTGGGCAGAGTTAAGATTATACAAGCAATTTTAACAGTAGCTTTTTTTTTTTTTTTTTAACTTTCAACCACAAACCCTCTTCTCCGAACCTTTCATACTGTCTGGCTGGGAAAGGGACAAAGTATATTTCCTAGTTGCAGAGATCTTAAGATACAAAGGAACTTCATTCTTTGCAAGTAACAAAGCACACAGCAGATTTCCCCTAACCTTTTTGCATCTCACCAGACTGAGAGGAATGGAGACCCTTGACTGAGCCATAAACGCTCTCAGTGCACTTTTCACAAGGCACTTGAGGTAGCCACAGGCTCATGTGTAATGCAACCTTCCTTAATGTAAACAAGGAAGCTTGACTGGAAAAAAAAAAACAGTAAAAAATATCCGGTGCCTGAGGAGGATGTAATTTCAAAAGGGTCAGAACTCAGCCAAATCAAAACCAAACTTCCCCAGAATATTAAAAAAGCACTTGAGTCAGAACTATTTCCATGCCAAATTCCAACTACTTATCCCCAGACATTTTGGGTGTAAAGCTGTTCAAAAATGACCCCAAAATATTTGTTTCTTTATTATGAGAAAATATATTATTTTCCACTCTCCTTGTACTTAAAAAAAGTCTGAATTAAGTACAAACTGACAGGTAACTCTGAGGTCCACAGGAACATTCGTGGGGAGGAATAGCTCAGTGGTTTGAGTATTGCCCTACTAAATCCAGGGTTATGAGTTCTTAAGGGGGCCATTTAGGGATCTGGGGCAAAAATCAGATTTGAGCAGGGGGTTGGACTAGATAACATCCTGATGTCCCTTCCAACCCTGATATTCTATGCTTCTGTCTCACTAAGGACTGAACTCAGTGGGACAAAATCATCCATGCTGTGATTCCTCTGATTTATGGAATCACACCAGAGACATATTTGGCCAAATATCTGGATTAGAATCTTTTTTGTCTCTGAAATGACTGAGCCATTATGGGTTGAAGAGACAGCACCTTCTACCACCCACTTTTGATTTGAAAAGTGACTGTTTCTCTGAAGCCAGAAAAAAGGCAGATAACCCTTGATCTCTAGCAAGTGCTTCGCTCACATTTCTCTATAAACACTTTTTTTTCTGAGATGCTCTTGATGCAGGTAAATATTCACTGTGAGGGAGAGACAGTAAAGTTCTGGGTTGAGTTGCATCCTGTCCTGGTTCTGAAACCCAAGGAATCCCAGTTAAGAAAGTTGATGCCATCCAGAGAGAAGGTCTTGCTATCCCCCACGATGCTTTGGATTTTTATATTTCAAAAGCCATAACTTGTCAACAGACTTATAAATCCTTTTACAATGAGTTGTGAAGCTGAGCTAGAGGTTCAAGCTTTAGCATACAGCAGACTTGTCTTCCTGCAAAACTGGGAGATCACAGCAACAGCAATGTCTTTTTTTCATGGTAAGGTATTCGTGTACCATTTTTAAAAAGGAATTTAATTGTTTATTACAATCCCTGACAAATCTCAGTCCCAAAGCTTTTCTCAATTACTGCTGTGGATGCTTGTCAAGTGACATGCAAACCATTTTTTTAATTAAAAGAGTGGGGAGGGAGAGAAAGAGAGAGACAATTTCACATTCTTTCTTCCCCAAGTACTTTTCTGAATTTTTAAAAAATATTCCAACACACATATAACACTTAAATGGCATATACTAAAATTACAATAAAGGATTTCTGTTAACATTTCCTCTAGGAAAAAAAAATCTACGAAACCTCTCTAAAAATGCATCTTTTCCCACTTACATTCAGAGGGGACCATTAAAAATTCAATGTTTGCCACTCTGCAGTGACTGAACCACTGCAATGGGTTTCTCTTAAGGTAAGTATAGGAAAATACCATAGTTAATGCAGGTCCCTGGCACAGTGAATTTTGAATATTCAGTGGCACCCAGCATAGAAATAAATGTTGGCATGATTTGCATTGCTTCTCTTTCTTTCTCTTTTATTAATTCCTTGTAACAATACACTTTACTTATTTTTGATAATCATCAAAGGGTACAAATCAGTACACACAAACCAAGTAACAAGAATCAGCACAAACCCAATGCAATATATTAAAATAATTAATGCCTGTATAAAAATAGCAATTATGTTAATCAACATCAATTCCTGGACAATCAAGTCAGTAGGATATTTTGGAATTTTAACATTCATTTAACATTTCATCCATTTTTAAGGACATTGGGATGACTGGTTTATTAACACCATCATTCAGTTCAAAGACATGGATGAACTGTGCCCAGATAGTGAAATATTGCTTATTTTTATTATGTTGCAAACTAGTAAATTTCTCCGTGGCAAGAATGTCCCATATTTTTTTGAGCCAATATCACAAAGTGTATAGAGATTCAAGTTATGAAGGAAACAACCCAACAAGAGGATTTACTTTTTCAGGTTAGGACTCCTTGTCAGCACTCAGCAGAGCCATGGATATTTTATTAGGTCAAAGTCATCTTTACAGGGTAACACTACTGAAGTCAATGAATTTACACCAGGGATGAATTTAGCCTATTCTAGTGAATGTTATAACAAATACTTTTTAATTAACAACTTGTTAGTGTAAATATTTTCTTACATAAAGAAATCTGTTTTCTTAGGGAATAGTCACAAAAACATGAACTTGGGATCTCCTGGATTTTTTTTATTGTTGCTTTAATTCTATAAAAATTTGCGCTCCAAAATATGTGTGTGTGTGTGTGTGTGTGTGTGTGTGTAATTAAAAAATGACTTTCACTGATTAATATTTAAAACAGTTTAATGGATTAACCAGCTTTATATCCTCTTAGACTAACCAGAGGCAGATAAGGTTTCTGAACTGTATCATGTTGTACTATATTTTAAGAATATACATTATTATAATTATTAATTATGTGTATTGCAGTAGCATGTAGGGGCCCCAAGTGAGCTCAGGACCCCAGTGTGCTAGGCACTGCATAAATACATAGTGGGAGACAGTCGCCCAAAAGCGTACAGCCTAAATAGTCTGGAGAGACAGATAGTGAGAGGAAAGGAGTTCCATTAACATTCTAGAGGGGAAACCGAGGCAAAGAGATTATGTTGCTTGCCCAAGGTCAAACAGGAAGTCTGTGGCAGAATGGAAATTTGAAATTATCCCAGGTCTACACTACAGATCTATATTGGTACAACTATGTCACTTAGGAGTGTGAAAAATCCACCCCCCTGAGCAACGTAGTTATATTGACCTAATGCTCCCCAGGTAGACAACTCTATGTTGACGGGAGTGCTTCTCCCATTGATATAATCGACTTTCCTTAGAGGTGGTAGCTAACTACGCCAATGGAAGAAGCTCTCCCTTCTTCACATAAGCGCTACAATGGCACAACTGCTCTATACAGCATTTTAAGTGAAGACCTGCCTTTAGATTTCCTAACTACCAGTTCAGCTCCTTAACAAGGCCATCCTTCTTTCTTATTAATACAAACACGCTTCACGGGAATTCCCGTGATAATTCTCTGTCCCAATCAGTTTTCATTTCTAAACATAATATTTCACATTTATATAAAGACTTTCATCACAGATCTCAAAGCACCTTGTAAGTTTGAATGAAACCTCACAAGATGCCTATGGAAGTAGGCATGTACTATCCCCTTTTTATAAATTATGAAACAAGCACAGAGACATTAAGAGACTTGCCTGAGGTAACAGCACAACAGCAAGCAATGGTGAGACCATGAGCCCTGACTTCCATCGGATACCCATCAGACATCCAGGGCTACTTCATCTGAACCCAATATACAAATCTCTAATGCTGACTGTGCCAAAATACACTGGTCTACAATTTTGGAGAAGTCATCTGCTTCAGAGATAAAATGTGCTATTTATTATGTATTTTGATGTGCTGAATTCAAATATGACAATTAAAACAACTGATTGGCTACTGTTTCTAAGATATTTAAGTTTTTACATTTTATGTCTATGTATATTGTATAGATAGTAGAGTTTTAATCATAAATTGTAAACCTACGTCTTTTCATGTGTTTATGGTTGCTTTACATGATAATATTTCACCTGTCCTGTTTATGTAACACTTTAAAAATCAGCAAAAGGGTTATATAAATAAAATGTATTATGAAACAAAAGGCAAAAAACTATTCTGTACATAGTTTAGTCCTATTCAGTGTCTAGTCAGCGCTTCTTGGCTTGTCTCTTGTATTCATTAAATGAAGCATCTCTTGTCACTGTCCACCAATAGTCTGCAAGCATTGATGGGCTCCATTTGCCCTGATAGCGTTTCACCATTGTTGCAATGTCCTGGAGAAATCGCTCGCCATGCTCGTCGCTCACTGCTCCGCAGTTCGGTGGAAAAAAATCTAGATGAGAGTACAAAAAATGTATCTTTAGTGACATTTTGCAACCAAGGCTTTTGTATGCCTTGAGGTTTTCCACCAACAACCTGTAGTTGTCTGCCTTGTTGTTTCCGAGAAAATTTATTGCCACTAACTGGAAGGCTTTCCATGCCGTCTTTTCCTTGCCACACAGTGCATGGTCAAATGCATCATCTCAAAGAAGTTCACGAATCTGAGGACCAAAGACACCTTCCTTTATCTTAGCTTCACTTAACCTTGGAAATTTTCCACGGAGGTACTTGAAAGCTGCTTGTGTTTTGTCAATGGCCTTGACAAAGTTCTTCATCAGACCCAGCTTGATGTGTAAGGGTGGTAACAAAATCTTCCTTGATTTTTAACAAGTGGTGGATGCTGAACACTTTTCCTCCCAGGCTCCAATGACTCTCGGAGTGGCCAATCTTTCTTGATGTAGTGGGAATCTCTTGCACGACTATCCCATTCGCAGAGAAAACAGCAGTACTTTGTGTATCCAGTCTGCAGACCAAGCAAGAGAGCAACAACTTTCAAATCGCCACAAAGCTGCCACTGATGTTGGTCATAGTTTATGCACCTCAAAAGTTGTTTCATGTTGTCATAGGTTTCCTTCATATGGATTGCATGACCAACTGGAACTGATAGCAAAACATTGCCATTATGCAGTAAAACAGCTTTAAGACTCGTCTTCGATGAATCAATGAACAGTCTCTACTCATCTGGATCGTGAACGATGTTGAGGGTTGCCATCACACCATCGATGTTGTTGCAGGCTACAACATCACCTTCCATGAAGAAGAATGGGACAAGGTCCTTTTTACGGTCACGGAACATGGAAACCCTAACATCACCTGCCAGGAGATTCCACTGCTGTAGTCTGGAGCCCAACAGCTCTGCCTTACTCTTGGGTAGTTCCAAATCCCTGACAAGGTCATTCAGTTCACCTTGTGTTATGAGGTGTGGTGCAGAGGAGGAGGATGGGAGAAAATGTGGGTCCTGTGACATTGATGGTTCAGGACCAGAAGTTTCATCCTCTTCCTCTTCCTCGTCTGACTCAAGTGAGAATGATTCTGGTGCATCAGGAACTGTCAGTCCTTCTCCGTGGGTTACTGGGCGTATAGCTGATGGAATGTTTGGATAATGCACAGTCCACTTTTTCTTCTTTGACACACCTTTCCCAACTGGAGGCACCATGCAGAAGTAACAATTGTTGGTATGATCTGTTGGCGCTCTCCAAATCATTGGCACTGCAAAAGGCATAGATTTCCTTTTCCTGTTCAACCACTGGCGAAGATTTGTTGCACAAGTGTTGCAGCATGTGTGGGGCCCACCTCTTGTCCTGATCTCCAATTTTGCAGTCAAAATAAAGGTGATAGGCTTTCTTAACCATAGTTGTTATACTGCGCTTTTGAGATGCAAAAGTCACTTCACCACAAACATAGCAGAAGTTATCTGCACTGTTCACACAAGTACGTGGCATCTCTGCTCACTTTGGCTAAACAGAAATGTGTCCCTTTGCAAAATCAAACACTGACAAATAAGAGAGCACGACACTGTATGATTTCTAGAGCTGATATAGGGCAATTTCTTCACCAGAGTGAAGTAAGCTTCGTTATGATGGCATCATCCATGACTTCTAGGAATAACATGATGCAATTCATATCATGTATGATGCAATACCAGCTTCAGATTGCATCATTCATTATTTTGCCTAAAAAGCAAGTACTGTCCAAACCCAGTCATAGATTTATTCATAGATCCAGTCAAAGATGTATTTTAGTCATTTCTGGTTTAAATTGAGATCCCTTCCCTTTATAACTCACTTATCCTCTGCCATTCCCAAGTCAAGGGTCGTATATACTGACCCAATAGCATATCTTGAAAACTAGAGCCAATCAACAATTTTAAGCATCATTTTCGTTCTCAGTGACCCAGAATTAATAAAGTTTGACTACATGTATTTCAGAAGCATTTTGGCTGTAGAGCAGTGATATCTTTAATTCAGCCCCCAAACAGTCTTTCAAACAGTGAGCACTTTGGAGGCAGGCACTCTAGGTTTGTACAGCACTTAGCACAAGGAGGCCTCAATGTGGCTGAGTCTGTGAGGTTCAACCCCAAT
Organism: Trachemys scripta elegans; assembly: GCF_013100865.1. Classification (NCBI taxonomy): domain Eukaryota; kingdom Metazoa; phylum Chordata; order Testudines; family Emydidae; genus Trachemys; species Trachemys scripta. The sequence continues at coordinate 148,561,065 of NC_048298.1, read as the reverse complement.
ATAAAATGATAAATGCAAAAAACAATTCATAGCAAATCCTAAAGAAAATGTATAAAATCAGCTACCCAGCATTGCTCTCAAATATTACTATTCAACAAAGGAAATTCCTGGGAGTCCTAGTAAAAATAAACCCGGCTGGGTCTGAAATGTCTTTTCAGAATAATGGGAAATGTTTGGATCGTTGTCTGTGGGAACACAAAGATCAGGCATCTGTAGTGTTCAGAAAATGCTTGACTCTCACATAGACTTGCAAGAGGTGAAAATTACAGTATTAAACTGCATAACAGGGATTGAGAGTGCTGAACTCGTGAAAGTAACATTTCAAACTGCTCCTCCAAAGAGAAGATTAACACAAAACTAAAAAGATACTCTCATCTTACTAAAACAAGACAACATTCATGATACCAGCATGTACAACAAGAGAATGAGCTGCTCCAGAAGATTTCATTTTAAGTATAGAATACTACATAATACATCTTAGTGCTGTTGCCACATACAGTACGTCATGAGAAAGATTTCCCTGAAAAACACAGGTTACTGATGAAGTCACATGATGGGATACTGGAGCTTTCACTCACAGTTAGTCACTTTCTCAGTCCTAAAAGGGATTAATTTCTTCCTCCAGACATGAACAAATGATGATTCCTGAAGTGCCAAATATTGAGTGTAAGTGCAATCTTCTTCGCTCAGTTACTGGCAAAAAGCACCAGTTAAATACATGCAGAAAGAATTCAGGTCCTGATTTAGAACACTGCAGTGAAGTGTATTGCATTAAGCTGAAGCTTATATACTCATCATAACCCTAGCAATTAGTGTTGAGCCAGCTGCTAGAAACACCATTCTGACTCACATGATTATCTCTTATATCATGTCTCTCTGTTTATGGTCAAAGTCATATGCCCAGGATTCCCAAGCCATGGTTTACAGCGTTGCTCATGTCACAGTGGAGAAACATCAGAGGCTCGGGCAGTAGTTAAAGGTTTCAGAGTAGCAGCCATGTTAGTCTGTATCCGCAAAAAGAACAGGAGTACTTGTGGCACCTTAGAGACTAACAAATTTATTAGAGCATAAGCTTTCGTGGACTACAGCCCAC